>NC_068355.1:196073378-196108378 GCF_020536995.1 Dreissena polymorpha | reverse complement strand
TATCTATGTATATATTTATTTATCTAGCGAGCGATCTATCTATCTAGCGAGCGAGCGAGCGAGCGAGCGAGCGAGCGAGCGAGCGAGCGAGCGAGCGAGCGAGCGAGCGAGCGAGCGAGCGAGCGAGCGAGCGAGCGAGCGAGCGAGCGAGCGAGCGAGCGAGCGAGCGAGCGAGCGAGCGAGCGAGCGAGCGAGCGAGCGAGCTAGCGAGCGAGCGAGCGAGCGAGCGAGCGAGCGAGCGAGCGAGCGAGCGAGCGAGCGAGCTAGCGAGCGAGCGAGCTAGCGAGCGAGCTAGCGAGCGAGCGAGCGAGCGAGCGAGCGAGCGATCGAGCGAGCTAGCGAGCGATCTAGCGAGCGAGCGGGCTAGCTAGCTAGCTAGCGATCTATCGAGCTATCTATCTATCTATCGATCTATCTATCGATCTATCTATCTATCTATCTATCTATCTATCTATCTATCTATCTATCTATCTATCTATCTATCTATCTATCTATCTATCTATCCATCTATCCATCTATCTATCTATCTATCTATCTATCTATCTATCTATCTATCTATCTATCTATCTATCTATCTATCTATCTATCTATCTATCTATCTATCTATCTATCTATCTATCTATCTATCTATCTATCTATCACATATATGGTTGAACAGTATATCTTGAAGTTATCCAACAATGTTGTACCAACAAATTACTAACATAATTTTGAATACATCACCTTATACGCCAAATCAGATATGAATATATGCACGTCTTGAACGATTTATAGAAGAAAAATGTTGTATTATAAATGTGTAATTATATACATAACCTGGCAAGTCTGCGCATAAAGGTACTTAAAGGCGGTATAACAGAACCTTTTATAACATGTTATGTAAAGGATATTTGTTGGGTTCAGTGAAATTTCGATTTTAATACACGAGTGATCATAGAAAATAATATTTCCACGATTGGCGTACCAAATGCAACAAATTTTATTTTACCTGTATAGTCTATTTCACAGTTTTTTTTACATTGTAACACAGTTTAATTAGATAATTTCGCTGAAATAATGACGCCATTTCGTAAAAAATGACGTCATTTCACAGTAGCAAAGTAGGAAAATATCGATAATTTCACAATTTTTTAAATATTTGAAACAGTGAAATATCGGTTTGATTTCACTGACATTTCTCTATAAACCACCCGAAACCAAATACATGTATTTATTCCATGCTCATCGTGCAATATGAATGTAAAAATATAACCCTATTTACACATGCATTTAAAAAGGCTTGTTTTTTGCTTATTCTCTTTTTTATGTAAAAATTGAATGTCTTGAAAAAAATGTGGTGTGACATTGAGATATATATTATTCAAATACTTAAAGAGGGCCTTTATTTAAACGGTACGGCAAATCTACGTCACAGAAACATGTGTACAAACATGTCCAACTTTTTTTATTTCAGAAGGCAAAGTTTAAAAGCAAACAACCATTATCCAGAAACAGCTTTCCTTAAGATCCTAAACTTGCTGATTGATGGATTAATGTACTGCATATAATACAGCTTTAGCCCTGGATCATGATCAAACACCATCCACAGTTTTCATAAATTTCAAATCACCTAAATAAAAGAGTCACGTGCATTAAATATCGTTAACATAGTTTATTAATGAGAATATGCTATTATAAATATGTATTATTCAGTCCGACAATTTTAACCTTACTTCAACTATAAACTAGTTTGGTAGTATTTTTATGTTTGTGTATTCCAAATTTAGTTTAAACCGATTTATTTTCGCTCGATAGCATCGAAAGCCGTATGCTTATTGCAGCGTTTTCGAGTCCATTTTTGGTACAACCGGTACTCAGTGTATTTTGGGGATCTAAAGATCTAAAGAATGTCCCCATAATGGTGATCGAACCAGTAGCCTGCCTGTTGTTACGCGGATAATATATCCACTACCTACTCCAAAGTTTTTGCTTCATTAGTCGTCTTTACTGTAAACAATAACTTTTCAGAAACACAGACACTCGCTATTGTAAGAAGAAAGCATGTATTGGTGTTTTAGAATTTACCAGCTAACCTTAAGTCATTGGTTGTATAGTCAGAAACACTTTAAAGTAAACTTTTTACCACAATGATAATATTAAATATAAGCCCTATTATACTTTTGTTCCATTTTTGCCACTAAGTTTGATATCATCTAAAATAATAATCGAATGTTTATATATAATAATTTTCAAAATTTACAATAAAACGATAAATATACATAGGTAACACGCACGGGATTTTGCGCTTGGTATCCCATGTTCGAACCTGTTATGTGCAGCATTTAAATTGCGCCGTTTTCGTTTACTTAATTACTTATTTAGCTCTGTGATTGAGATATTACCATTTTGATCTCGACGTACACTCAGTAAGGTAATGATACAAATTATTTCTTCAACAGCCAAGTAAACAATATGTTTACCTACACAAATCAGGATGAAATAAGTAACCCAAAAAAATGCAATTTGCAATTGATTTTTCATGAGGTAAACCAACGTAAAAAGTGACTTTCCACATTTTTTTGCGTTAACAATACACAAATATTCATATAATATATCTATCAACAACACTTGTATATCGGAGTAGTCCAATGTCATTGTATTATAGAATTCGAATCAAATCTCTTTCGATTTCGGGATTCGAACCAGGGACTTCTGATGATCAAAATCAACGCTCTATTTTTATACCACATAGGGCTTTTATTTAACCTTTTTGCGTAAAATTTTGTAGTTCAAAACTAATTTATGGAAATGTTCGGACAAACAGTCATAATCGAAATAAATAAAAATGCTACGATTGTATGCACAGTTTAAGATATTTACTAAACATATGTGTGTATGATACGGATGCATCCACATTATCATTTAATCTCTCGAACATTAACCAAAATACCAAACTTTATAATGGTTAGTGATGTATTTTAACGTTAGTTTCATTTCCCTCTAAGTTTACAAAATGTGAAATGGATCAATATGCAGCACACAATACTGACAGATAAAAGGAAGGGAAGATTGAATGAAAAGAAGTATCAATAATTTTAACAATTGTAGCAATCACCATGGTATGCAGACCTAATTGTTCCTTCATTCTAAGCGAAATTGTGAAATATTTGAATATTCATTATTGTCAAATTCAATTTAAATACAATTCGTTTTCAAGACTGGTAAATCTAAAAACATGTATGAAAGATAAGGAAACTGTATGTATATATCATATATATTATACACAACACTTTCCTTATTCATTACTTACACCATATGACGAAATGGCATTTGTTAACTAAATTAATAACATAACATATACCAAAAATAAACAATTTATTTAACATGAAATACTCTGTACTATATAACTGTGGATACCATTCACTTTTAAATCAAAATAATAGTTTTAACAATGAATACGAAACTGGAATTTTCAACTTAACAAATATCTCCATAGACGAAACTGTAATTCCTGTAAATCATTTTACATGTAAATGTGTTAAATAATATGCATTCCGCCTACTTCTTATTATTTGTTTATCCAGTTCCTTCGTGCAGCATTAATGAACAACCAACTTGAATATGCCGTATTTCTTATTGGTCCAAAATGATCAATGTTTTTTTCTGATTTTTTTATAATAATTGAGCAGGTATACAACTTTACTTCATAAGTATAAGGGTGTATGCTGTTAATATAAGATAATATGCATTTCAACATACTTATTGCTTCATTGATTTATGACTTCATTGATGTATTGCTTTATTTATTTATTGCTTTATTGACTTATTGACGTATTGATGTATTGATCTATGTATATTGATCTAATGATATATTGATTTATTGATTTATTGATTTACTGATCTATTGATCTATTGATCTATTGATTTATCGATTTACTGATTTATTGATGTATTGTTTAATCAAATACCCAACTCCGTTTTAATCCGCTGAGGGGCGAAGAGCCCGATGCTTATTTTGTATTCAAGACAATTACTGCTACGTCTTTTAAAAATAATTGTAAGATGTGTTGCTTTTTGTTGGCTTGTCTGAAACAGGGCTTAAGGCGTGCCAGTTGACATGCGTCAACAATAAATCGCATTAATCGCATTAAAAGCAAACATGGCTGCATTCTACCTAATAAATTCGAATTAAAACTGTGTTTTCTATTAATTCCATTTGTTTAAAGCCATGCTCTCTCAGTGTCATACATTAGTTGCCAAAACCAATGATTAAGATCAATATACATTATTATCTTAAATGTAATATCTATCATAATATTTCCGAACAAAAACAATTGATCGCCGTATTCAACCAATACATGTAGTCAGATATACAAAGGGAAACCAGACAATTTCGCATGTGAAACTAAACAATTTAACTTTCTGAAAAAAAATAGAAAAATAAAACGGTTTACGAAAATATATCTTATCGATCAATTTTTATGGAAATTGGTATTCTGAACCGCTGGTAAAACTTTTTAAAAGAGCTTTAATAAATGGTTTAAACAATTTTGTTACCAGGTCGTATTAGTTATGTCTGCACATAATATAAAATAACACAATAATAACTGCATATTAAATAATACATATTGCTGAAAATTCAACCAGTGTCATGCGGTGTATAACAATAGAACGAGGTTAAGAAGGTCAATCTGCGGTAAGCGTAATTAAATATTCAGGGTATTTCTAGCCGTTTAGTGAATAAACTTTAATATGAATGGACTTTCAACTCAAACATGGGCATTATCTAACCGATTTACAGTTTAATGGGCTCGAATATTTTGAATTAAATCGATATGAAAACTTGAAATGTAGTAAGCGATCTTCAGGTGGAATAATTGTTTATTATTTATATGTGGAATAAATTTGTTAGTAAAGATGCATTAGTTTTTAAATCACATTATGATATTAGATGTGTGAAAATTAGGGCATCACACATTTATTTATGTGATAACTTGTATATATGTTTATGTTATATTGTCCCAGAAGGTAGCTCACGCCAAGCTATTAAAGAAAGCCATACATTTGAGAGATTATGATAATTTGTTATTGATTTTGAATCATGAAACGATTTGGCAGCTTTTATGTAATTAGTAATTTAGATTTTTTGCAGGACGACTTTATCCCTAACGTATATACACCGCGCTACTCGCAAGATGAAGGTCGGATAAACAATAACGGTTTAATTATTCTTAATAAAAATTCAATACTGCTCCAGCAGCTGGATTTTCCCTTCTTGTTATTGCTTTGTGTAAACAAAAAAGTTTGCGTATACGTAATGGTCGAATATATAAAGATGTGCCTGGAAAATATACATATGTTGGTATCTCTAGATCTAACGTTGTTGATAATGTGTTAACTATACCGTGTTTAATTCAGAATATATGTCAATTTCTGTGCATGATCCAACAATTTTATCTGATCATTGTTTAGTTGATGTTTAATGGTCTTTTAAAAAGTCTGATAATATTAACTAATGTGTCAAAGTTATTTAGAAACGACACTTATATATGTTTGGAATGGTAAAAATAAGCGTAATTACATAGAATTTTTGTAATCTGCTTATGCCATTGATCAAATAATTGCATGGCAAAATGCTATAAGTTCATGTAGCTGCAGTTGTGCAAATAATATAGAATTTGTGTATTCCAAAAGTTAGTGATATTTTTTTACGAAGTTGTTTCCATTTTATTCAAGCGAAAACTGAAAACACAAAACATAAATTGTGTTGGCTCATGCCCAATGTATGGTTTCCTTCTAAGTGCTCATAATAAAGATCGACTTTTTAAAAACATTTAAATGTATTTAGGAAGAATAAAACAGATGGATATCGGTCGTTTTTTAACTAACAGTAGAACTGAATATACAAATTGCATTAAGCAAGCTTAACACAATATGATAATCATCAAAACACAAAAAGTGTTATATGAAATATTTAACAAGATGTGTTTGTGAAAGACTATGTCTCCCCAATACAGTTAAAATTTCACATTGAAGGTTGACCTTCACATTGACCTTTTACCACTAAAAATGTGCAGCTCTATGAGATTCACATGCATGCCACATATCAAGTTGCTATTTTTAATATTGCAAATGTTATGACCAATGCTAAAGTTTTACGCAAACAAACCAACAAACAAACCAACAGACAGGGCTTACGAACATGAAACATAACCATGAAATAATTTGCAAAATACTTCAAAAGTATTTATACCCCGGATAGCTGGATATTTACTCCTGATGAGGACGTTGTACACTAAGTACAAACGTATAAACAGCATGAGTAAAATTGTAAAAGTATACTCATGTATACTCACACGGTATGTTCATGTTCTTTTTAATAAAATATTTACGTTAGGGTATTTTCAGTACAATGGTAAGATTGCCTCGTGATTTCTTTACACAAAAAGGGCAATTTTAACAAAGTCAATAATTATCGAGGTATAACATTGCTAAGCACTATAGAAAAACTATTAACCAAACTATTAAATAATAGATTGCCTGTTTACATAAAATAACTGTGTATATATAGAGGCACATGCGGGGTTTAGGTCTCACATGAGAACAGTGGATAATATTTGTGTATTCCATAGACTTATAGCTCACATTTTAAATCATGCATTGCACTTTTATAGAATTTACTACTTAAGGCAATTGGCTATGTTGACCAGGATAATTTTATGCTATACATTAATAACATGAGGTATTCGAGGTCTTATACTGGATATAATACGGTCGATGTATACTGCAATAAAGTCCAAAGTCAAACACTGTAACGAGTTACGTGATGGCTACGAATGCATGCTTGAAGTTGGACAGCGTAAATGTGTATCTTTATTATGATTTTACATATAGTTAAATGACTTGAAATCAGAATGCTATACTAAAGGAATAGTAGTATTATTGTTAATGCGTTTACAATGTTTCTTTTAAGTAATGCTTAGGATATGATTATTTTGGCAAAACGGCAGAATAAGTTACAGAACGGCTTAAATTTACTTCAAAATTAGTGTCAGCGTTGGAAACATATTGTAGACACTGATACAACTAAAATTATGAGTTTTAGAAAAGATGGGCGATAAACTTCTGAACAGTTTTATTATAGTAGTAAACTGACGGAAAGCAAATTTAGTTATCAAGGAATCGTTTTTACTTCCGAAGGTTTCTTTTCGAAAGCACACACTACGCTTTTAGGACAGGCATTAAAAGCATTTTTAGAATGAATAAATATTCATTTAAATTTACTGATATTTCTCTGAGCCACAAATTAAATCTCTTTGATAGACTTGTAACTCCAATTTGAACTATGGCGGTAAAGTTTGGGGAATTGTAAATGGTATGTCCACTGAGCGTGTAAATATGAAATGTTGTAAACAAATCCTCGTTGTAAAAAGATGTACAAAATGACTTTATATACGGTAAACTTTGTCGTCTTAATTGTCAATCTTCCAGATAAATTAACCTTATTAAATTTTGAATTGAATTGATAGACAGAAAAAAGTTTACTCAAAAAGTCACTTATGTTGGTATTGCAATATTCTTCCTAATAGATCATCTGGTGTTCATTACTTAAGGACTTGCTTTATAACTTATTGTTTTACGAGGCTCTTTCAAGATGTCGGAAAAAATAAGGTATGTATCTCAAATGTAAGACAAAGATTAAATGATACTTTTATTCAAAAGTAGAATGAGACATTGTGCAACTCAAGCATATTGCCACTATAGAAATTAAGCGTTATTTAGATATGTGCAACTCAAGCATATTGCCGCTTTCAAATTGCAGCGTTATTTAGATATGTGCAACTCAAGCATATTGCCGCTTTCAAATTGCAGCGTTATTTAGATATGTGCAACTCAAGCATATTGCCACTATAGAAATTAAGCGTTATTTAGATATGTGCAACTCAAGCGTATTGCCGCTTTCAAATTGCAGCGTTATTTAGATATGTGCAACTCAAGCATATTGCCGCTTTCAAATTGCAGCGTTATTTAGATATGTGCAACTCAAGCATATTGCCACTATAGAAATTAAGCGTTATTTAGATATGTGCAACTCAAGCGTATTGCCGCTTTTAAATTGCAGCGTTATTTAGATATGTGCAACTCAAGCATATTGCCACTTTTAAATTGCAGCGTTATTTAGATATGTGCACTATTATACCACTTTTAAATTTCAGCGTTATTTTGATATGTGCGCTAATAAAATAGTTCGTACATGTTTTTCTAAATTATGATGCTATTCACATTTTCTGTAGAAAGTGAAAGAAGAACCAAACCCTCTCCCGTTCCTATAGGTAAAATAAAGTGTTATGTGTGTAATATATTAGAATATTAATTTCACATTTTCTTAGAGCGCATAATGTTTTCAAAATTAAGATCTCAATATATTCCATTTTATAACATATACTGACCTAACATGTACACGTTTATTGAATTAGTAACAACTGAAAATAAAATGTTGCTACACAAACTATTATGTTGACATATTTATGTGTTAAACGGTCGCGTTTAATTTACCGTACAAACTGTATTCGAATACGTTTTTGTATTTTTTATCAATTGCCAGCATTATCATTTTAATAAAGATATTGTAACAGGATCGTTCCTGTTCCTAAATACTCCTTAGAAATGATAGCTGTTTAATAAGTATTTGATTGCATGGAATAACAGCTAATAAATAAGATTTAAAAATTTAACTCAGATATACTATGATATATATATCAGCTGGACGGTATGTTTTTAAATACAAATCATGTGCCTAGTTTTACTCACAGTTTTGTTAGTTGAGGCAAGTCGCTGAACGCTGCCCGAGGAATATTGCCTAACCTGTTGGACGACAGGATCATGAAGTAAAAACCAAACACCGCCTTGTGACTAAACAATCAAACAATACAGCAAACCCATTAAGAAGGGTTAGTTTTTGATTTGAAGAACACCCAAATATAACAAGTTTACTGATAACACAAACAACACATAAATACTGTAAGGGATAAGTGGTAAGCAATTAGAATTATCCCCAGCGAGTCCCTGCAAAATAGCAGGTATACCTTACTGCTGTTCGCTATGTGAAAGCACTGCAATCGTATATTGATCTAATAAGATGGGCTATATTTATAAATAAAGGAAAGGCATTGTGTAAAATACACTATGTAAATTTGTCATAACTTCATTTATATAAATACCATCGGGTTGGTTTTTGTTTTATTTTCCGTTTAGTTTACACCGAAAAACTCAAACAACTTTGAACAGCTGGGAATATGTTATTCAAGTGACAAAAGTATCATCCTGTACTCAACGTCTCAATATAAATATATGGTTTCGTTTCAAACTAAATTAAATGGCAAAATGGACTTCTATTTGTACAACATACACATAAATAACGCATACCCATTTGGATTATCGTTGCTTTAACAAATATGTTATTATTTTTTAATTCACAAACGTCTAAAAAATGTTCTTGTTAGTATTAGTTTAACTTTTTGATTAGTTATACAATGTTATAACTATTTGTATGTGCATAACACACGTTCAGATCTTTAGACTTATTGTACTTTCCTTAACCATACATTATCGGTAACTTAAATAAGTGTGTTAACAGCCTTTAAACCATTTATACTATTTTATACTTGTTTTTTTTTTATAAAAAAAAGCACAAACGGTTTAAAACGTATTCAGGACTACGGTTAACGCTGTAGAAATCAAAGCATGCATATTGAATATATAAGTACATCACTAAATACAATTTAAAGGTTTTAGAACTGTACTACATCATTTTGAGGTTCTTTGCATATTCCTGATAACTATAGTAATCTAAATCCAAAACATTAACCAATTAATGATAAAGGTGGTATTGATACTAATACTGAATATGATAAAGATAATGACGATTATTATTCTAATATTTGTAAGCATGATGTTTAATATGACAATGATCACTATGCTGATCAATATGCTCCCAAGCTTTGCGAGATAATGCGGATAATGATAAGTGTGATAATTCTAAGGATAACTTAGACATTGAAATATATGATAAATGAAAGCCTTTGATACAGTTACAGTATGAATAACCCTTATCTGGCCAAAGGGCTACTTTAAACACTGATCAGATTCATGTAACTTTAGAAAACAGTGCTATCTCCCAATATTAATTGAAAACGAATGGTGGAATTGTCTTAATGTTTGATGAGATATCCACTTGATAAATCAACCCTTCTCTGTTTAATGTGTAGCACCAAAGTAAAAACACACGTTTTAAAGCCTTTCCATTCAACCAATTAAATAACCATTACATTACTTTCCCAAATCAAGACAACCATTTGTTTTAATTCGCAAATACGATCTTAAAATATCAATGTTTGAATGCAATTAAAATCGTCATCCATTATGGGTTTTCGTGTAATTGTTTTTTATGAACGGTTGATATAAAACTCAAATTATTAACTTATTAAATTCATATAAATATGTATCTTGTATAATTGTGATAGTTGTAATCATAATGTTGTATATAACAATGATAAGTATGCTGATCAATATGCTCCCAAGCTGAGCGAGATAAGGATGCGGATAATGATAAGTGTGATAATTCCAAGGAAACTAAGACACACAAATTATATAATAAACGAACGTCTGTGATAAAGTTACAGTATTGATAACCGTGATCAGGCTAAATGACTACTTTTAACACTGATCAGATTGTTGTGACCATAGAAAACAGTGATATCTCCGAATATGAATTGAAAACAAAAGGTGGAAGTGTCTTAAATTGTTTTTGAAATATCCACTCGATAAATCAACCCTTTTCTGTTTAATGTGTAGCACCAAAGTAAATCCACACGTTATAAAGTTATACAATTCAACCAATTAAATAATCATTCGGTTTCTTTTCCAAATCAATACGATCAACAATTCTTAAATGTAAATGCGATCATTAAATACAAATGTTTGAATGCAATTTAAAACGTCATCCATTATGGCTTATCGTTCAATAGGTTTTTAATGGACGGATGATATAAAACTCAAATTATTAACATATTAAATTCATAAGTATGAATCGTGTATTTTAAAATCATCTCATGACATGGTGTTTCGTTCTTATAAACCGCTGTGCAGACTATATAATATATATTTATACAGGCACTTATCATATTGATTTAGTATTTTATATAGCGATCAAGCTACTTTTATAATATTTCTCCACACACAATTACATATCGATTAATGTTTAATAGACAACGGCACGAAGTGATAATACCAACGTGTTTCCATGATGTGCCGTATTATGAAAGTCCTTTATAGAAATAATATATTAAATATAAAGAAGTGAAACTCCAGCTGCTGGAGCAGTATTGAATTATTATCATAAACAATCAGTTGGTCCTTTATTTAAGGCACAATACAAAACAACATAAACACAAATAAATAGTCGTTTAGACATATATTGAAGGAAAAAGTCGTTCCTGTATTTGTTTACTTTCATTTGCAATTTTCACCCTGAACTTAAACATATTGTCGAAGTACACGTATTAATTAAATACAACATACAATTTGTACTATCATTGGCGAAACATTGAACAATATTTAAGCATGTTATGAATACAACTTATGTATAATTTAATGGCTTAGAGCATTTTCTCCCTTTAAATACAGAAAACGGAACCAGTTCCTCATTCCCTGTGCAAACCAAAATGTGATACAATATAGTCTATATATATCTTATTCATGTGTACAAATCTGAAACACACATCTATACATATTCTGACATACGTTCCTGTTATATAAAACTTATTTCAGAACATAATTGTTTTAGTAATACTCCAGTTCCTGTTCTTGGACTGAATAACAACAATGATATTCAGCATGCTTCGGATTCAATGAAGTTACACAGTTCCTTTTTTTCACAACCAAATTTCGACAAGAAAAAAGGAACGGGTCCCTTATTGTATCCTTTAACCGAATAAGGAATAGCAACAAAAACAGAAGGAGAGGGAGAAAACAGAAAGAACGAACCGGGAAACAGCGAGTAATGACGGCTTTCTTTTAGCGCTCGTCAAAATAAGTGATCATTTATTAAAAAAAAGCCTTAAAAACATTTTCGCGATAGTGCGTTTTAGTGTCTGTGCAACCAGGGAAAAATGATGTAACAAACCACAAAAGACAGCTGGGCATGGATTGGAACTAAAGGCGTTTTTATTACACGGTAACTCTTGAATATAAATGTATTGGTAGCGGCCATATTTTTTTTACCCGATGTTTACCTGCGTTACCCGCGTTGTACACAGTTTGTGACCTCAAAGTGTAACGGTACAATGTAAAGGCCACCCACGCTCGACAAACCAATGTATACTGGGCAAATTAGTGAGATAATAAAGTGATTTGGACAATGACAACTGAAGAAAAGAAACGTAAAAAGGGCATAAATTCTACTGGTAATATCAGTGAAATTGATTTGTAAGAATCACCATCACAAAACAAACAACAAGAACAAACTCCAAAACCTCAAAAAACTCGAAAGGCAAAAATGTCAAAAGTTAGAGAGACCTATTGGAAATCAGAGTATAACGTGTCCTCTGAAATAAATGGCATGCAATCCCAACTAAAAGACATTAATCATAAGTAAGCAAATGTAGCATCAACTGTCGATAGGTCAATTGAAGAAATAAATTCCAAAATTAAACAACTTATAGAAAAAGACGACGCACGAATTAAAAAGACCATGAGAGAACTGTTATCTGACATGAAAGACGATATAGTGATTTCACTTTTAAAACAGATCGAAGTGCTTGAATCGAGATTATTCGAACGCGAAGTAGAAAATGATAAACTTAAACAGGATGTTAAAGGGCTGAACAAGAAACTCGCAGATCAAGAAGTCAATTCCAAACTGGCTAATTAAATCGCCAAGAACGAATCTGAAAGGAGAAATATTAAGACTGAGGCAAATCAATATAGCCGAAGCAACAATGTAATAATTAGCGGAATTTCGCATATTGAAAAAATCGTTGAGGGAAAAAAACAATTCAAGAGGTTTGAAACCGCTGAAGAAACAATCAAATACATGGTTGAAACCCTGAACACCAAACTGGGCTGCCGGATAGACACAAGCGATATCGACATCGCACATCGTTTGAAGAAAAGACCAGACGGTAAGAAGGACATTATTGTGCGTTTTCAGTAGAGGTTACTGCGAAACTCAGTGCTAAAACAAGGTCGTGTTGTCCGCCAATCAGGCATATTTGTTAGAAAAGACCTCACTCCTCTGAACTTAGAGGTCTTCATGAGTGTCAAACGAAAAATGTCTGACGTAGTGTCCAGTGTATGGACCCGTAATGGGGGTTATCTTCTTCAAAAACGCACAGGAACAGGTCTCCCGCGTCGACTATGAGGACTATCAGACCTGGTTAGACCTGCCTTGGCCGAAACAAACAACAAAATAACGACGGTCAGCGCCGTCATTATCTATCACTGAACAGTATAGACTTGTGAATGATTTAAACTGTGCTATCATGCGTTACAGAACTTATAAATGGATGTCATTATAACAGCTCTCGTTTTATCATGTTTTTCAGAATCGGTTAAATAGGTTCACGAGTAAACGCAATTCTTTTGTGTTGTCGCCTTTTTATAGACAAGGTTAACAAAGAATAGCATAAATGATGAATATTGATTTCACGTAAATAAATATTACAATAATAAGCAGTTAACAAAATCAACGTTTTGTATTGTGAATAAGCATAACATGACACAATAAGTAATAATACATTTGATAATATTTATTGTTAACAACTTCTTATGTAAAGTGTTTACATCAAGGGAAAATATATAGAAGACATAATAGAGCATTAAATAAGAATATTTTTAAATATTATATAAATGTTACATTAAGTTTACTAATTATTGAATACTGAAGGCTACATCAAGCTCACGATGTTTACATATTGTATTTTGTATAATATATGTAATAGTGTAATTAAATTGTAAAATAATAAAACTATATAGTGAACATCAACTATAAGCAATAAATAATAATATTTATAAATATCATATACATGTTTCACTAAATAGACTTTTCATTTTATAGAAATATATACAACAATAATTAATCTAGATCACAATGTTTATATGTTGTATTTCTGTATGTTTTTGTATAGTGTAATTAAATTGTAAAATAAAAAAACTATATAGAGAACATCAACTATAAGCAATAAATTAAAATATGTATAAATATCATATACATGTTACACTAAATAGACTTATTATTTTATAGTGATATATACAACAATAGTTATTTTAGATCACAGTGTTTATATATTGCATGTTTGCATATATTTTTAAATAGTGTAATTCACGTGTAAAATAATAAATAAGTATTCAAATAATAATAATAATCAAACTGTAAAATAATAAATAAGAATTCAAATAATAATAGTACATATATACACCACAATCTATACATATGTTTTCTCTTTATTATAGTGTGGTGTATTTGCGAGCACTATTTTTTAAAACAGTTGTCGAATATATTGCCTTCAACTGTTGTTGTTGTTTTTTTTGTTTTTTTTTGGGGGGGGGGTTCCTTTTTGTTAAAGGCACAAGAGAAGCATACATACATCTGTTGACCAATTTTGGGTCTATATCCATAACCAAAAGCACTGACTACCACGCATCCCACGCTACCATCGAAACCACTAACACCCACGCCACCAACGCTTCCACCTCGACTGCCGCAATCACCATCATCATCGCCACCAAAGCCACTATTATAATCCTACTAATCTAATAAAATCATCATCGACAGCAACATCCTCTTCATCATCATCGGCTTCGTTATTTTTATCATTCTGGTCATTATGATTTTGAATATGATAATTATCAATTTGATGATAATAGTCTCTCTGTGAGAAATGATGATGCGGATAATGATGATGAGTGTGATGATGGCGAGGACAATTAAGAAAATGAAGACGTAGATGATAACCTTGGGAATATGATTAAGTTATAGTACCAATAACAGTGATAAGTCCACAAGGTTTATTTAAAACACTGATCGAATTATCGAAAACATAAAAAAAACAATATGATCTCACGAACACTTTTTGAAAACAAAAGTGGTGTAAATATTGCGATGATATATGTACTCAAATAAACCAATAACATACTCTATCATGAAGAACTTGAAACTTGCTCAGCTAGAGTGTTCATAAAACATGTAAAGAAGTTAAGTCTAGAAGTGTTGAATGATGTTTTCATACATGATTGTAGTTGAAAATTTGAAAAATCATAATTAAGTAATCTTAATCCCGAATAAAGACAAACATGTGGCGTTGGATATTACGTGTCAGACAATTTGGGAATTAATACGTACACAAATTAATATTATATTTTTGGATAAAGTGAACGAATCTTATACGCTCAATCTAAACATCCCCGTAAATTGACAAATTTTAACATACCTACACTATATTTTTTACTCCGGATATAATGTTATTGTCGAGGTAAGAAGAGCATCAATGTTTTATATTTTTCTTAGTATGTCGGGGAATATTATTGTTCCAGAAATTGCCAACATATAATGTCATGTTATTCATTCGAGACACACGGTAATGCCCTGTGAGAATGCTTTTTTTTAAACGCACTCAGAGTAGTCTAACGTTTGACATTCCGCGACACAGTGTGTTTGATGACTTCATATTGTTTTACCATGTACACACAATGTTTATCTCTAGTTAATCATAAAAAGTGTATAATTGAATTACATTTAAAACTTTTATTTTTAACAAAAATAAAAAATCATGTTAGCTTTAAATAGTGGCAGAGTAATCAATATTTAGAAGTTTGTAATTCATTAACCAGACATTTAACACACAGTTGTCACATTCGAAGCATGAGTGTGCCATTGAGAAAAACCGTTGCCTTGATAGATTCACGCTATCGAGGAATGTAGCATTAACTCAATAATTTATTTAATATAAAACAAAACATGAGTTAGATTTATTCAGTTATAACTATCGAGCCTGTGTTATTTGTTTAAATAAGTCAATTATAAATACGTATAGTATCAAAGGAATATACAAATAGTAGTATATTTTTTACATTTTAACTAAGTAAAGAAGATCATATAATATTAAATATATGTTTAATTGTTAATTAAAACGTCTTCCAATAAAAGTTATCATGTCATTTGTAGAAATGGTATTTTTGGCCAACACTATAATCTTAGAAACGGCTTACATTATATTGAAACAATGACACACATATTCTATAAACATATCTCCTGTAATCTCAGAGAATGAAGTGTTTACAGTGGCAATCGTATTTAACAATTATACCATTTATATTTGCATTTATCATTTCGTCATGTTCTATGATATACCGATAAAACCACAATGATAACCTGTTTCCACCACACTTAACAGAATGATTGATTTCATATATTACCCCATGCCTTTATAAGTACTGTTGAACGAAGTGATACGACTAAAGTGGTTGTATGATGGACTGTGTACAACATACGTTCTTAATATTAAGAATATAGACGTATTTGCATAAGTGAAGGTGCACCGGTATTTGTTGATTTTCATTTACGCTTTATTACCTTATTTTTAACATTATCGTAGTTGTATATATATTATTTTAATTTAACATACACTTATAATTATATTTTACGAAAGGTTTAGCAATTAACTCGCAAACCATGAATAATGGCTAAAACATTACACAACTAAGTGGGACGATTCACTAACTGTGCAAGTCTTTAAACTATTAAGAACTGACTAGTTGAATGTATCATTATACGTTTGTTTGGAATCACAAAAACAGATAATCGTGAACGTTTTAGGTATGTCTTTATATTTTACTACGCGTTTTAATTCAGTTCTGCGTTTAAACAGTGATTAAAACAGGAACCGCAACCAGATCCTCATTTCTAACACAAACCGAAAAAAGAAAGAGAGATTGTCTGACAAAATAATTCAATTATATTTATCAATATTTGCAACTTATTGAGCGTTTCGTTGTGTAATTGATTTAGCGTTCGTTATATTTATTAAGCACATTTCCAATGTTTCAGGGTCCAAACTCTCAACACGGAATACTCATTAACTATAATCGAACTAGTTATCTTAGAGTATACAAGTACATATTAAGCAAGTAAGGTCACGTGACGTCAAGTTTGGCCTTTGAATGTATTTTTAATGTCTGCAAAGTAAGCAAGACATTCACCGGAGTTTGGACTAAAACCCGCTTGTATTTAGCTATTGGTTTAGCTTTTGTTTTAACGTACACTACCCCGTGTTTAAGTGCCAAAAAGTTCCAAAAATTGAGTTGTCCCAGACTTTAGACTTAAACGTTCTTGTAGATTGCATAAGCATTTTACAATCTTATATAATAACGCCTAAATACATCTCATGCACGTGTCTATTAATCAAATTTAATTGCAACATCTTTATTTAAATTGTAAAGTACAGCGATAATGTTATATATACCCAAAAGGCAAAAGCAACAGTTTTTCTGAAATATGGACTTAAACAGGCTTGCAGAGTACGAAAGCACCTGTGATGCTGATTTATTTCTATCTTACTGAAAAAAACACAAACAAAAGTGATTATCACGCAAGCAAGTGGTCTCACGGTACAAAATGTTGCGCAAAGTGCGCTTTTCCTGGTTTTCTTGTTTTTAATGACATTAAATCAAATACCAGAATAATTAGAATTGAACATATATATTTAAGTTCGATGGTATCGAAAGCCAAACACTAATTGAAACCTTCTTCAGTCCATTTTTTGTAGAACCAGTACTGATTGTCTTTTTGGGAAGATATAGAGAATACATGGTTGGTACCGAGCCGGAGAAAGTCAATCAGGAGAGGCTTAGACAAAAAAATTAGAGCGAGCCCTATTTTTCTTTTTCTGGCAGAACCGAAAACACGTTATCCATCTCGGCACCAACCATGAATTATATTTATCCTGCTTCAAGCCGTTGACACATTTTATCAAAGACAAAATGATAAATTGACATTACAATATAATTATTCTTGTCGAGCGAGCCACCTACATGTTCACAACATTCCAGGCGACCGAGTTACTACCGATTGTGTCAAGTAAAAAATAGTTTCACTTTAAACAGTTCCTTTTACTACTTTCCTATTGAAAATATGAGGAGAAATAATAAAACATATCGATAATGTGTTATTCTTCTTCGTATAAAATGAAAAGAGATATGCAGCAGCAAAACAAAAACTTAGTTGTATTAACCTTAATGGCAACTTAAATATATTGCTTAAAACAATAAATGCACAACGAAATACACATCCATTATCTGTTCTTCCATCCTGTTAACAAAATCCATTTTTTGTTTTTCCATCCCTATTATCGAAATGTATTTTAAACCACGCTATTTTTTGATAGCGTCTGTATCGAATGCTAACCACTCTGACCGAAACCCCGATATACAAAATCGTAATCCTGCGAATTATTTTATTCCTATTTAAGTAAACAATTATGAATGACAAACACACAATAAAATACATTTATGATTCGTTCGATGCTTTAAAAATATTTTTAAAATACTGTTAAAACCACCACGTCAAACTTATTGTCCATAAAATCCTGAGAGAAACTAGTATCTTTCGTCTCAGAAATGACGTCAAACTAGATACGTCATTCATTTCGTAATCAAGTAAATGAAAATGATAAATACGGAAAGCTTGTTCTGTAATATATTTTAAAGAAAAAAAGGATTATATATAATATAACGATACAATTCATGATGCGCCCAATACAGTTCTAAGGTCAGATATTATAACATGTGAATCGTCACAGTGTGCGTAGGAATACACTACTTCCTGTTGACCGGAGATAGGACAATTTATTCCACCCTGCTTTATTTAATCAATGTTTGAAACAAAGGCAGGATAAAATAGCATGGCAATCGTCATAGCGTGCGTAGGCATACACTTTTTCTGTTGACAGGATATAGGGACATGTATTCGACCCGGTTTTATTTGGTAAATGTTTGCAACAGGGACAGGATAAAACAAACCGCCCCCTAATAGCGACCGAAACATCGGCCTCCCGATCGCTAGGCGGACATCCTATCCACTACATATTCAAAATTTGGGGATTAGTTATTTGTCTTTACTCTAAATACTGTGTTTGCAGAAACACAGACACGCGCTATAGTCAGAAGAACACATTTCATGGAGTTTTAGATATCGCCAGCTAAGCTTAGTTACTGGTTTGATAGTAATCAACAATAATCAATGAAATGTTACCACATTTATAATACAAAATATAAGCACAATACAATTTAGTATTTTGTGTTATTGGCTCTTAATTGGAAATTAAATTGTATAGTACTCGAATATATATATATTAAACAATGTTAATTGTCTAATATGTTTCATCACACCCATTGTTTTTATTTTGATTTGATTTTGATTTTGAGATGTTGAGACATTAGAAATTCGTTTCTAGAATTCTGCATATTTAATTTAACTATTTTCCTGTAAGATTCTCTATATGTATATATAATTTGAGTGATTAATACATACATGTGTTTATATGTATTTTTAAAGAGTCGAATATTTAAGCTTTATCTTTAATTTAGATTTTGTTATTTTGATGGCGTTCGTTTTTGACCGTTGCTTTTCCTCTCCAAAAAACCTCTGTTAAGAAAGTCTTAAACCTAAACACAAACTACACATAATTGTTTATTGATTAGTGATAGTGCATATCGTGTTTAAATTTCGAAAAAGGACACATTTATGATGATTTTAGTGCTTAAAAAGAAGAGAAAGTAAGGCATTGACAACGTTCGCATCACGTTTTTAAATAAGATAAACTGTTAACTTTAGATCACACGTTGCTGTTTCATTAGTAGGCGTCTTGGTACTTACAAAACTCGGGAAATCTCGCCAAATACATTTTCTATGTAACAAAAATATAATCACATTAAATATTATCATAACTAATGACCACGCAACTCATAAAATAATAGGAAAGTTTAAGTAGATAAAAAAAGATAAAAAGTATATTAAAACGGGAATGTTGCAATTTGAATACTGTTGAAGATGTATACAACTGTACCCGATAACTTTGACAATCAATGTTGTTCGAAAAATGAAACATTTATTCTAAAACATGTTTTATTTTCATTTATTTATCAATACTTAGGTAGTTGTTTCGCTGCTAAATAAGGAAAAGGAACTTTATCCTTATTTTTAATTCAAGAAGTATAACAATAAAATTTTTTGTTTAACTTTATCATAAATTAAATACCAACCTATCACAAATCTTTTAAATACTAAAATGCATAATTATTACTAAATTGTTACAATAATAAATGCTGAAAATACAACATTTTCACGGATCGAACTTCATGAAGCGTATTATATATAGTAATTCATGTAATATATTGCTTGAGTGAAATGGACGCTTTAGGCGTGACATTCACCGGGATAAATTGACATACATGTATTGTGTACTCACATTAAAAGTAATCGTCAGGTGGGCTGTATCGAGGTAATGCAGTTTAATTATTCGCACCTCAAATATATATATATATATATATATATATATATATATATATATATATATATATATATATATATATATAATTCAAACATATATCGCTAAACACGTTTGGAATTCAACCAAATAATATTCAACTATTCAAACGGAAACAAATCCAAGTTCTTGAAAAACGAAGATTGTATTACATTTGTTAGATTTGGAGTGGAGTTTTGTACACAATATGGATACAATTAAGTACGAATGAGTATCTTACCAGAAGATATATCTCGATCTATCTTTACAGAATGTGTATTCTGAACCATTGTTAGACATATTAAATGAGTTTTTATAAATGACGTGTTTTTCAATATTGTCACCGGTAATTATTATTTAAGAAATGTGTTAATTTTATCAAAGTTGTGTAAACTATGCATTACTGAAACGACTTGAAGAAATACATAAACCAAATTGAAAATTATAAATCATAATTTCACATTTGTAATATGTACTGTATTAAAGCACTTAACATTTCTTACAGTTCATATAGGTCTGGCATTCCTGCAAATGCACCGTCGTCTATGGATTCGAGTTGATTTGATGATAAATATCTGTAACAAAAACAAATCGTAATCTTAAGCAACGAATGATACCTATACTGTAACTAAATACTTTAACAAATATATTAAATAAGCTTGGAATGTGTTTAACATTCGTCTGCTTATGTATTTTTATGGAAAAGGATAGCAAGTGTCTATATTCAAAAACAAAATTAAGCAATATATACGAATATTTCACAATTTCATCAATAAACAGCATTATGCACATAATTTGCCAAACAATTGTGCAATCATAAGACAATTAAACAGCAAGAAATAACAATCTTAAATAAATAAATTATATCAAGCATATCATTGACTAAAACATGTATACTTGGACATATGGACGGCATTTATTTCACGACAAAACATTTGTCTATTGTAACTCACAGAAAGCGTAGTTTTGCCAAGCCCCTGAACGTCGCCCGGGAAATGTTGCGTAATCGGTTGCCCTGAAGGTACCTGAAAAATATCAACCAGCGCCATGTGATAAACCATTCAAATAGCATATTTCAACATATTTCAAATTTACCCGATGGGAACACCGGTAATAGCTGTGAATCAGGTACCTAAAGTAAAAGCAAACAACGTCTTATGATTACACATTCAAGTTATACAGGTAACATGTTTCGTAAGTGCACGTTCTGGATTAAAAGAACAACAAAAGTAAACACGTGTCATGATAATACAGGCAGCAGATGAAATCACACAAAAACATTGAATGTAGTCTAGTTGTTAGTCAGTAGAGTGATCTCCAGCGTGCCCCTGCTAAATAAGAGGTATACCTGTCTACAAAAGCATTGAATGAACAAGTCTAGATGTAAGCCAGTAAATTGATCTCCAGTGTGCCCCTGCTAAATAATAGGTATACATGTCTACAAAACCATTGAATGGTCAAGTCTAGTTGTAAGTCAGTAGAGTGATCTCCAGCGTACCCCTGGTAAAAAAGAGGTATACCTGTCTGCTGGTGACTTTGTTAAACGCACTACGATCGTATATTTGTATAGGATAGGATGTGTGTATAAATAAGAGATGATACATTGATAGTTGTATGCCTGCAATGGGCCATGTAATTTATTTTCTGAAATTCTATGTATTTCGAAAGTATCTCGGTGTTTAATAATAATTAATAATCATTGTACTTTCTAAAACCATACAGTCCCAATGAACCTTACTAGTGTTTACATTGAGATTACTTTTATTTATGATATTATACATGTTTTCTAAATATTTATTGCAAACGCTTTGATTGATCAACAATTAATTACTATATGCACATCGTCATCAACGAAGACTTTGTTTTAACAATATTCACGTAACGGGTAAAAAGTGTAAATTAAAAATAATATTTATAACGCAACGTTTGCTTCGTTATCGTTTTTTGGTCAATATCTTCCAAATATAAAAACAATAATAGTGTTTAAATTTTAGAATATCTAAGTATGCGTTGGTTATTTATGTGTACATTTCTGAATATACCATTTAAGTGTAAGCACGGTAATGAATTTTCGTTTGCAGTTCTATTTTCGAATTTTTCCTATCGTTTTGGTATTCTGTGTGCTGGCTACATCGATCATATGTAACCGTATAATATAGCGCTCTTTACTTCCCTTGGGTATATTTAATGTTTGTTCACCTACGCATGTTAGAGACGTTTGCCGCCATTGCTATTTAGGCAATTTCTTAGACGTTTATACCGGTTTATAGCCCGCATGGTGTAAGTTTTCAACATGTTATCACTGCTATATTGCTTGTATCTTGTTTAGGCAGTAATTCTTTTGAGGTATATTCGTTCATTCAGGTTTTTTCAGTAAATATTGTTCGTACTAAAATTACGTCGTACCTACCCTTTCGACCATTTGAGGCTATTTGTGAGGGTAACTTTCAAAGATTTTCTTTCGTAACTATATAGTTGTTTATAACTTCATATAGGCTATACGTCTTACCATTTTCAATCAATTAAAGTATTTGTTATTATAATACATTATTTTCGTTGTATTTTACTGAAGAACTGAACGTATTTTAGTTTTGTTTTGCAGCCATTTACCTTATGTCGAATTTAATGTAAGAATAAATACTGATACCACCACATACAGTATTCTTGTTCGACCCGACCTGGTTCTCTATCTGTTTCCAGAGCAGAATAGTAAAAATTGGACTACACTTGGCTAGAAGCAGGTTGAGACGAAGGGAACTGGACATCGAACTACATCCACGTTCAAAATAGTCACAGTAAATTCTCATCTGTAGTTAATCCTGAGGTAAGAAAGTTTATTGAATGTGAACAAGGATTGTTCGTCCTTTATTTACCAAAGGAACGGCTTTTATGAAAAGATAATTGATGACTTTATAAAGCGCTGTTCTACTTAACTGCGCAAAGTGACTGAAATTGTGGATAAAGTAAGTAGTTTAACTTATGATAGTAATGTTGGTAAAATCAATCTTATTGAACAGCAATTACAAGAAACCTATGACAGTTACGTGGAAGTTAAATATGCATTTGAAGTGTACTTAAAATCTGTTATAAGTGAAGCAAGTCTTACAGAATTATCGGCTCTCACTACAAACGTGTTGCTACAGGAAAAAGCGAAGTTACACGCGCTGGAAAATATTGACGAAATTAAACAATCAATATTGAAAAAAGTCATGTCAAGAATGAAACCAAATTTTGTTCATGGTAGTGTGAAGAAACACAGTTCGAGATCCTCTAGGAGTGAACACATTGTATTGAAACAAGCAGAAGCCAAATCTGCCAAGATACAGCTCAAATATACATGAACTCAACAAGAAGCAGCAAACAGAACGCAGAATTTGAAGCAAATCTCTAAGTTCTTTCTCAGCAAAAGGCTTTCGAAACTGCGGCTGCGGAAGTAAAGGTAGTACAAGAGCAAGATGTCGACGGCTCTGATGGATCAGATGGTCATGTTGAACCAGACGTTAAATTCAAACTGCAAACTTTGCCTGTTGTAAAGCCTGACGATCTAGTTCAAGATTACATCAATAAATTCACAAACAATCCCACAGTGGCTGACAATAATATTGGGGAAAATATGCGCAAACTCCTCTTTAAAAAAATACATGGCTATCTCGCGACTGACTATATTTAGTAAAAAAGCGGAGTCTTATCAATCCTGGAAAACGAGTTTCAAGAATGTGATGTTCGAGATGGATACAATCGCTTCCGAGGAAATGGATTTGGCTATGAAGTGGTTGGGGCCAAGTTCTCGCTAGCACGCAGTAAGCTTGTGATTATCGTACCCAAGAAATCCGGTATTAGCATGCGATGAACTATTTTCTCGACTTGATGAACGTTATGGAAAAGCGGAGTGTCCACCAATCATTCACAAGGCGAATTGAATCAGTCTCTCGACCGACCTACACAGACTCACATAAATGGTATGATCTTAGTGACTTGCTGAATGAAATACTTGGCTTGAAAGAAGACAAAGAAGGTTTCTCAACGGCTATATCGTTATATGATACATCGATTGGCTTAGCACCTATACTAGTCAAGCTTCCAACAAATGTTCAAGAACGGTGGGCAGCCAAGGCCAACGATTACAAAAAGAAACATATCGTTAGTTTCCTTCCATTCACTGCATTCGTGGAATTCATAGGAGACGAGGCTACTATTCGTAACGATCCATGTTTGCGAACAGCACCTACAGTGATAGGAAACAATTTGTTAAGGGCAGAGGCCTGAGTTTTAAATGTCTGAAACCGAACCACAGTGTTCAAGAGTGTCCAACTACGGTGGCATGTTCAAATCGTACCAGCGACGATGCAATGCATTCGGATTCGTTTTGTACATCCTGTAGAAAGAAAGGTGGAGAGACCACTCAAAGAAACAGTATGAACAATGAAAACAGTAAAGTGGGTCCACCACAAGTCACCAGCAGATTTACAATTGTTAATGATGTAGATAACATATATTGTGCAATTTTTTTTCTTGTAAATGTAATTGTTGATAGTAATCCTGTCAACAAGCTTAAATGTTATGCTAGTGTATATGAACAGTGAAATAAGTCGCTGGCAAAGAATGAGTTGTTCCATAGCTTGCATGTTGATTTTCCTGAGGAAGCATTTCATGTCAATACTTGTATTGGAATATCCGTTACAAAAGGTCGTTATTGTACAAACATTGTTTCTTACAGGTTACCTTGTGTCATTAAATGTCCATATATACCATTTAACAAGTCTGAACTTTGCACATCCAATAAACTGAGACAGATTTCTCACCTTGCAAATGTTGCCAGTTTCTTGCTCCCTTATGATCCCAATGTTAACATACTTATGCTGAAAGGTATGGATGCGATTGACGTACATAAGGTGCATTGCAGATTGTAGGACAACCAGTGACATTTCAACGTATTGGTCTCGGCTGGGTGGTTGTGGGTTAACTTTTTGTAAGTGATGTTCATGCCTAAAGTAAGGTAAATGTCAATAAGACCCAGGTGTTGTCTAGAGGTAGGAAGTCATTGTTTAAGCCCTGTGATACAGTCTTTTTTGTAGTGGACTCGTGTTATAGTTATGATCATGTCTTTTTCCAGACGGTCAGTAATGAACAAACACTCTCGGTTGATGATCGAACATTTATTGACATCATGATTAAGATTATGCACAAAGACAGTAGTGGTTGTTGGATTGCCCCTTTACCGTTCAGGAGTTCCAGATAACGTTTACCCAATAATCGGCAGTTGGCCTTGAAACATGCTCGGCTTCTAAATGCAAGCTTTGCTAAGAATCCTGTAAAAAAGGTATGTGTGTTGATTTCATGTTAAAG
Source organism: Dreissena polymorpha (assembly GCF_020536995.1). NCBI lineage: Eukaryota > Metazoa > Mollusca > Bivalvia > Myida > Dreissenidae > Dreissena > Dreissena polymorpha. The sequence continues at coordinate 196,082,474 of NC_068355.1, read as the reverse complement.
ATACTTGATAACGGACATACATAAGTTGCCCCTCACTTGTCTACTGTTGAGAATTGGGAAATTCAAAAAAGCTGGTACTTGCTTATCTTTGGAGTCTTTCACCCGAAGAAGCCCAATCAGATACGTTGTGTGTTTGATTCCTCTGCAAAATTTCAGGGAACCTCTTTGAATAAAGATTTGCTCAGTGGTCCCGGCCTGACTACGGGTTTGATAGGAGTTTTGATGAGATTTAGGCAAGAGCACATCCCTGTTACAGTATATATAGAGACGATGTTCTATTGCTTTCTAGTGGATGAGCAGCACCGATATTATCTCAGGTGTTTGTGGTACAAATTCAAATATCCAGATAGATTACCGCATGCGTGTTCATGTTCTGGAAATAGCTCTTCCCTGGCTCAGGTAACTTACGGCCTTCGTATGTATAACGTATAATCAGACCCTGATGTGCTCGACTTTGTGACTAACAACGTTTACGTCGATGACAGCTTGACGTCACAATCTTCACCAGATGACATGATGAATCTGGCAAAGCTTACCCAGAATGATTTGGCTAAGTGTGGTTTGAGCAAACATCAGGTATAATTAATGAAATAAATCGGGCAATAAAACGCTGTAATTACTTAGCTCTTTTTGCTCACGCAAGCATGTATTTTCAGAAGTAAAGGTACTTTCTTTTCAAATAAAATAATACATGCAAACATGTTCAAGTACCGGCTTATATTTATACATAACTGCATAATATAGTTTTCAATAACACTATATGTTTTATATCAAGTATATTAAGAACAAAAAGACAGGAAAATGATGTTATATATCCTTAAACAACGTTATGAGTCTTTGTTTTTCAAATAGTTTGTATTGACACAAATAAAATGATTTTTTAATTGATAACAAATGAAAAACAAAAAGTTTAGTTTCACCAAAAACAGTCAAGCTTTACTTGCCTTGGCAAAACTAACGCTTTACTTCTTCATTATAGACTATTTTGTTCTATTTGCTGCTGTAAAAATAATAAGATACTGTTATATAAACATCTAGGGATAGACATCAGGCTACTCTCGAATTATACACATATTTGTTGAATATGGGTAATTAACTTTCGTCGACAGGGTGCTTTTCAGTTTGGAAAAAAACACGCTTAGTTTTACGGACGCTGGAAAATGGGCATCATACTTTAAACAAAGTTAAAACACTGACTGAACTATATGAATGGTCATTTGCACTTTACATTACTATATCACCGTCTTACATGCTTGTGTATTTTTGGACGCTGAAAGATTAGCACTTTCGGTATAAATTATGAAACAAGAACGCAATATTGGTTCAATCGCTATGTGTACAAGATGCAATAATGACGGTATATGACTGTATGAGCTTGGAAGCTGCTTGTGTTCTCACACGAATATTTAGTCCATGAAAGATTAAGTTTTGCAATTTTGGAAAATAAAAATTCGGTTATGTGCATTTAAATGCAATACAACCACTAAATTCGATTAGAAATCGCATGCAAGTGATACATTTGGACGGCAATCTATCAACATGATAAGTGTATATGTACTCTGCAAGAACGTGTTAGGCTAGAGTCCGGAAACTCGTATAAATGGCATCTGTTTACGTTAACATGACCATTATAATTAAATATGAAAACAAACGTTTTAAATACATTACATGACTAGTCACGTGAACGGGTTCATTTAAACGGAAAGTGACTTTATCAGTTGAAAAGCCGCCTTAGTTTTCTTAAAGAACGAACTAGTCCCTAGTCCGGGAAAACTATTGATTCGTTGTTTTGGACAATGAAAGCTACACTAAATTAACGCACGCGAAATTAATGTATACGGCACGTGACTTCCTCAGCTGTATACCGTAAACGAACGTATTAGAACATGTTCTAGGAAAATAATTGTATTGGAACTTTTGACCAAGGAAACATGGGGACTGTGAATAAAAAACGTACATAAAAAGCTTATTTTGATTAATCATAACGTGCACTTGACTTCATCAGCATTGTTACCATATGATGCATGGAGTTGTAAATACGACCCATCAATTGCTTGCATTGTGTTGTTCGTTTTATTCGCCGTGTATATTCTCTTACTTTCAGACGAGCTATTCCTTATTAAAAAACATAGCAATATGTTGTATTGCTTCAAACATTTTTTAATTTGTTATTTTCATAGTTCAACGGGTTTATTTTCACTACATCATGATAACATGCATTCATCTAATTTTATTTTTCCGCTGATCAGCTAATAGAATAGACTCGTCCATCAATAAATACGTTGAACGATGAAGAACAAATTGATGATTAGGTTGATCATAAGGTTGACGATGAACTTGATGGCATCTACTTCTAGTGAATATTCTATTATAGGGGCGTTCCAGTATGTGTATTTACCTTCTAATTGTTCAGTCTCACACGAACTATTCACTATTAGAAGATGTTTGCTAGGGTTAGAAAATGGCTTAAATCGATATGTGAACCACTGAACCAATATCATAGCCCATGGTAAGTGTCAGGATACCAAATACTTGACATGTCTTAGGAAAAACAATTGACAGTGACTCAAATAGTTTATAAAAAGTAAAATGTTCTTGAGTAATGTCATAATACACTATTATACTCATCATAAACAGAAACAACACCAGCAGCATCACCACCACCTACATTATAATCAGCATTATAATAACCCTATTGGTATCGTCCTCGTTCTCATCATGATCATCAATATAATCCTCATAATGATCATCAACATCGTCGTCAGTATCTTCAGCATCATAATTTCCTCGGCTAGAATAGTATTATAAGCATAATCGATATTAATAATCACCATTATCTTCATCTCCACGACAACCTGAATAATTTTTATATTTTAATGTATCTATAATTTTTAATCCATCAACACACAACTTTGATCCATCACTGTCATCATCAGAAACATCGGAATCCATCATGTTAAGCCATAACCAACAAAAACATAGCAACTTTTGCCACTACCACCACCACAGTCGCAACTACCGCCACCATCGCCACTACTAACGCCACAACCACTACCAACGCTAATACTACCACCATCGCAACCACTTCCACGATCAAAACAATCGCCACCATGCCAACACCACAACATCCGTCACCATTATTGTCTGTACATAGTATTCTCACCACAACCACCGCCATCTCCACTGCCAAAGCCACCACTAACACGATGCCATTGTCATCATATATTTATATGTTTAGAAAATTAATTTATGTATACACATTCGGATGGTGGAAGCAGTTCATGTTATGGATTTAGTAAGGTATTCAATCCTTATTTTAAATCCAGCCGAGAATAATAGTAACAGTAACATGAACTAATAATACTTGTGTAGGTATTTTGTAGAAATCATAATTTACATATTCCTGACTACAATAAATGGGAATTGTGAACATGGATATGCATTTTCTAATTGAACGTGTACCATTTCATGTTTCGGTTTTAATTAGACATGAGATATTAGTTCCGTATTACATATCTAAAAAAAAACACCGATAAATAATGACTAAATAGCAGTTGAAATATATTTAATAGAATAATAAATGGGTACATTGATCAATATTCATCCGCAAGTTGGAACTGGATTTATTCTGATTAAAATAACTGGAATGTGTTAAAATAAAGACTCTGTTATCAATGCTACAGACGGTTTTTGTAGATATCTGGAACAGTTCGGAAAATGTAAAGTTATTATTTAAGTTCGAAACATGCCTTGTTTTATTTTGCATTTGATTAAAAAAAACGAAACCGGGTGATGTTCCACATGCCACCCCGAAATAAGAATGTACATTCTAAATAAAGCAATTTGTGTAAAAATGTGTTAGAATTTATCAATATATCTAGAAATCATGACTACATGCTAATTTATATCACACAAATTAAAAAAAAACAAACAAATACAGATCCCATGTTCAGCAACTTTTGGAAAAGAAACTGAATTAAATGTTAAATTATTGTCATTAATTGGTGAATGTTTATGTATAAGCTATTAAGGCAAAACCAGTCCCTTATTTAATTTGATGACATGATTTTGTTGGCTATGTAATACAGTTTGAATAATCTTTACTATGAATGATTATTGTTAAAAGAATATGACAGTTCTGTAAACGGTTTGAATAAGTAAAGTAGATACATTTTGTTATAAGGTATAATTTAATTGCTGTAATACAGTCGTAAACAAGAACATTGGGTGTTAATAAACCATATTAAGTAATCACGTGTTAGAACAATGTTAGTATAATTTAGCTTCATATAAACTATTGTTTATAGCAGTGTGATAAGCTTTGTATAATGTACTTATTTAAAACGGACATATCAGTTCGCTATTCGGTCTGAAAAAAGAATACGTTATTTGTTCCTTAACACAAAATTTGCTATCAATAAATGAAACTACGAATACAATTAATTTATTATAATAAATATGTTGACATAATAACCACGCGTTAACTTTTGTTATGTTTTTGGGTATGGTATATATTAAGTTGTTTGTGAATTAGGTAAATCTCCTTTCGAAATTAGGTAGACATATTGATTAAGAAACCGGTTTCATTTTTTCGTCTAACGTTAAAATAAGCTACTGGATACCTAAGGAGTTATAAGAATTCCAAGAGCGGTAAAGACTCAATGACTTAGCATTCCGGAAACCAAAACGCTCAATCTGCATATTTCATAATCATATAATTATAAATATTAAACATCTTTATTAAAGTGTGCGAAATAAATTGATCGGAAAATGCCACATATGTTTAAAAACATATCGCAAACTTTGTTGCTCATGATATAAGGATTAACTTCACATGTTTATGGTATTTTCCATAACATTACGAAGCAATTGATGTATCCTTGTCTGACTTCCGAACTCTGCACTTAAACAAAATTCGTACCCAAATATATATATAATAAATCAATGTGTAACGCTTCGTTTTAAAACAAGAATTACTTTTTAGAATCGTTCTTATGTGTGTGTTAAAATTAGTGTACATATTTCCGAATATTTTCGAATATCATAACGTCACACGATTTTGTAGTTCTGTGTTGGATACTTGTTAAACACCATACCTATTGCTTATTTGCGTTTGTTTGTGTGTTGTGTTAATTTTCATTACAAAAACAGTATGCGATATAAATATTATGGCCTAAACGTATAATTAATACACTTGTATGTGTAAATCGTTACATTGCTTTATGGCTGCACAACATAACATTTGAACATTGATTTTAAAATATTTTAAATAAAAAAACAATGTGTACAATCATATTTATTAAATCAAGGTGATTGCAAAAGAAAAGCTAATGCTATAATTGCACGTGCATATATTAGTAAACGAAATAGAGTTGGGCAAGATACGCGCTTAAGAAATATATTTTTCTTAAGAAGTTTGTGTTATGAGTATGGACGATGGATATTAATATAAGACAAAATACAAAAAAAAGTTCAGACAATATTGAAAGGCCGAATACACCGAATACTTAAACGTTGAGGTTCGAATAATTGTAGGGACTACTTCATTACATAGTATAAGCTAACCTTTTAAACGTTTTAACCCATAATCATTTGCATTTACCTTAACCTTGCGCTTACCCAAGCTTTCATCATTATTATGGAACTTTGTGTAATAATAAAACTAAAAAAATACTATTCAGATACTATCTCTGGATGTGTGTTATCATAATATTCTCAGTATTGTAACGAAAACTGATCTTAATGAAATCACCATTTAGAACGTAATAGGGCAGCGTCTTTTATATTTAACGTTGAATTATGGAACGTTCGATAAGGCTTGATGTGTGATGTAATATGTCATCCTGATACATCCGTTAAGAAAAAAACAGTTGCACACCAAATTCATATATCCTGCGAATATGTTCATAATATCGCAGTGGTTAGTATAAGAAATGTTTCATTGCAAACGCCGATTTGGTATTATAATATAAATCAGAAGATCACATGATAGGCCATAAGGGTCTAGATATATATCGAACATAATTTCTTAAAGCGGACGAAGCGAGGCTTCAGCTTCAGTTTTAGGTAAGTAGGACGCTAATGTGAAACTGTCATGACAATAACTATACTGGATCTAAAAGGAACGCAGTTTAATATATGCGTTTGTTTTGTATTTGTTGATTAAAATATATGTTTTACAATTATCGGCATGATGTCGGTTGCACATCTTAAATAGATATATATAGTATATATCGGGTCGATATGTAGCCGTGTTGCACATCCGATGTCGAACCGATATAAAACCCGATATTGGCCGGCATTGGAAATAATATCGGGCCAACATAGGACCGATATGACATGTTTGCTTGGTGTCTAAGCTTCATCACATATCTGCAGGAATGTTTGCCAAATATGTCAGAAATAAGTGCGCCAATTCAAAAATAGTCGGAAAATGACACAGACTGGCAGTTGAAAACCTGTTTTAGTTTTTAAGAATCCAAGTTAGGGTCAAACGTTGAGCGTAGATGCTGGTTCATTTGGACTTTCAGCAGTCTTTTTGCAAAACGAAAAATAGACGGCATATGTATCCCGCGCATTGAAACCAACACAGTAGAGATCATTTCGAATTGGAAAAGGACTGTTGCAATTGTGTTTGTTGAAAAAAGTATACCATTATTTGTATGGACGCGAGTTTACAGTAGAGACAAAACACAAGCCTCTTAATCGATAGTGGATTTCTCTTGCGATTACACAAGTATGACTTCAATTTGAACTATAAATCTGGTATAACAATGTTTGTGTCAAAAAATAAATTACCTTATACTCAGGACAAAGTACCAGAAATTGATATCAATCAATTCCAGTTGCGTGCTCGTTTACCTTTGTCTGAGGAGAAATATAGGGCGTTTAAACAAAGTATATGAAGAAGATGAGGACATGCATGCATAAAACCCTTGTTTGAGAAAGGATAGCCAGAAAAAAGTACCAGACTTCATTTAACGCTCAGACACAATCTCACATGAATATGTGATACAATTGTATACAACTCGTTAAAGGTAATAATCCCAAAACATTGTGCATCAAACATATCAATGCATAGTAGCATGAACAAAAGAGCATGCGAATGTATGTTCTGGTGCGGATTGATGAGAGACGTAGAGGATAAAGTAGAGAAATCTACAATGTAATCAATGAATCATAAAGAGCTAATAATTCCAGTGAAATGCCTGATAGGCCGTCATCAAAGATCAGTGCATATTTGAATATGTAATACAATTGTATTGGAACAGGGTATTCACTCTGACACTAATCCTTTTCACAATACTAACCCAATCAAGACTGAGAGAAGTTCAGTGTGAGAGATACTTTGTGATGTATGAGTGAGTTTAATTACTTAAAGTGCATGCTTTTATTTAATATGTCTGAGTTGAAATATCGGGTGTTGAAATAAAGCTTCTGAAGAAGATGAGGACATGCGATGTATCAAACCCTTGATTGAGAAAGGATGACCAGAACATAAGTACAAGACTCCATTAAACGCTTAGACACAACCTCACGAATATGTTGATGGAATTGTAAACAAAGCGTTATATGTTATAATCCCAAAACGGCTACAACGTGAAATGTTGCACATTGTGCATCGAACACATCAATGTTTAGTAGCATGACAAAAGAGAGTATGCGAATTTATGTTCTGGTTCGTATTGATGAGAGACATAGAGGATAAAGTAGATAAATCTAAAGTTTGTGCACTGAACACTAGTAAAATGAATCATAAAGAGCCGTTGTTGCCCAGTAAATGTCTGATAGGCCGTCATCAAAGATCGGTAAAGATGTGTTTGAATAACAAGGCAGACATTATTCGTTGACTGGACTATTTTTCAAAATGACCAGAAGCTAAAAACCTCCATTTGTAACGTCCAGGAAATGTTATTTCGTAACTGAAAAAACCCCACAAATTAAGCGATTTGGCTACATTGATGAACGTGTTACGGATAAATGACCGCAATCCGCGTGTAGTCAATTTAAGGAATTTGGCGAAGAGTGACAAACATACAACATCGAGACAGCGTTTTATTCAAAGAATGGGACAAACTGAAAGATATGTTCAAACAATCAAGCAAAGTGAAGCTTAAGAAAAGTGAAGATCCCAACAAGACACATATTTTGCGATAGACTTTACACTTTGATGTCCAAAGAAAAAGTGAGCATGCGTATTAAAGTTTGAACAATTGAACATTCAATTAGAAAGTTTATTGTTGAATTAATATGCAATATATGTTTTAGTAAAAACAGCCTTATGGCTAAGTACTATACTTTCAAAACCATTGAAAACATTGAAAACATATGTTTTATTGCAATGTTTATGTTTACCAGTCTGTAACTTGTTTTACAAGATTTAAGTCCCTTGGATACTCTTTTTAATAAAGATATTAATGGTTCAACATATCTTTGTTAAAAACGTTACAGACCATTTTCAAAGTCATTAAAAAGTATTTGGTTTGTATAGCACTTAAATTTGGCAGATCGTTCGTATTTTAAAATATATCGTAATCATAATCTTCATCATAAAACACAACAACAACTATATCATCATCACCATCGTCATCATTTGTGTTTTTTACGCAGCATCACACTATCAAATTTTACGAAAACTTGATTATTTTGAACACTGCTAGCATTAAACTAAGCTACACTATATAAACTATACATTCAAGTACTATATCAAAAACAACACAAGTAAAATACTAGGACGGTTACTAATCTAGCTAAAGTCCTTCTGCTATTAACCTAACAGTATATTGCAAAACAGCTAACCGTTTATTCAGATTAACCCTTACACTAAAACAAATTACCTTCATTAAAAAGAAGCGCCATTTAGTTTAAATAGTGTTTGATGTTAAGTTGTAAATAATCAACGGTAAAAGCAATCAGACAACATGTGTTTTACATCATTAAACATATTAGAATGACATAATATACATATTTAATGATTTTGATGCAATCGTATTACATAAACTAAATGTATTTTCATCAGGAAGCTTCAAAAATATTGTTTTTTTTAAGCATGGACGAAATGTTCGTATTTTGTTAAATTAAATATTGCAGGAGAGA
>NC_068355.1:196033378-196068378 GCF_020536995.1 Dreissena polymorpha | reverse complement strand
CGGGTTGTTCGTCCGTTATCTACCAAAGGAACGGCTCTTTATGAAGAGATAAGTGATGACTTTATTTAGCGCTGTTCTACTTCACTGCGCAAAGTGACTGAGATTTTGGATAAAGTAAGTAGTTTAACTTATGATAGTAATGTTGGTGAAATCAATCTTATTGAACAGCAATTACAATAAACCTATGACAGTTACGTAAAAGTTAAATACGCATTTGAAGTGTACTTAAAATATGCTATAAGTGAAGCAAGTCTTAAATAATTAACGGCTCTCACTGCAAACGCGTTGCTACAGGAAAAAGCGAAGTTACATGCGCTGGTAAATATTGACGAAATTAAACAAACCATAATGACAAAAGTCATGTCAAGCATGAAACAAAACTATGTTCATGGTAGTGTGAAGACACACAGTTCGAGATCCTCTAGGAGTGAACTCATTGCATTCAAACAAGCAGAAGCCGAATCTGCCAAGATACAGCTAAAATATATATGTACTCAACAAGAAGCAGCCAACAGAACGCATAATAAGAAGCGAATCTCTAAGTTCTTTCTCAGCAAAAGGCTTTTGAAACTGCGGCTGCAGAAGAAAAGGTAGTACAAGAGCAAGATGTCGGCGTCTCGGATGGGTCATATGGTCATGTTGAACCAGACGTTAAATTCAAATTGCAAACTTCGCCTGTTGTAAAGCCTGACGATCTAGTTCAAGATTACATCAATAAATCCACAAACAATCCCACAGTGTCTGACAATAATATTGGAGATATATGTGTAAATTCCTATTTAAAAAAGACTTGGCTATCTAGCGACTGACTATATTTAGTAAAAAAGCGGAGTCTTATCTATCCTGAAACATGAGTTTCAAGAATGTGATGTTCGAGATGGATACAAGCGCTTCCGAGAAAATGGATTTGGCTGGGAAGTGGCTGGGGCCAAGTTCTCGCTAGCATGCAGTTAGATTGAGATCATCAAACCGAAGAGATCCAGTCTTAGCATGCGAGGAACTTTGGTCTCAACTTGATGAACGTTATGGAAAAGAGGAGATTCTCCACCAATCATTCACAAGGCCAATTGAATCACTCTCTCGACCGACCTACACAGACTCACATAAATGGTATGAGCTTAGTGACTTGCTGAATGAAATTCTTGTTCAAGAACGTAGGGCAGTCAAGGCCAACGATTACCAGAAGAAACATATCGTTAGTTTCCTTTCATTTACTGCCTTCGTGGAATTCATAGGAGACCAGGCTACTATTCGTAACGATCCATGTCTGAGAACAGCACCTACAGTGATAGGAAACAATTTGTTTAGTACAGAGGCCTGAGTTTTAAATGTCTAAAAAACTAAACCACAGTGTTCAAAAGTATCAAAATACGGTGGCATGTTCAAATCGTAACAGCGACGGTGTAATGCATTCAGATTCGTTTTGTACATCCAAGAGAGAGAAAGGTGGAGAGACCACTCAAAGAAACAGTATGAACAATGAAAAAAGTAAAGTGGGTCCACCACAAGTCACCAGCAGATTTACAAGTTTTAATGATGTAGATTACAAATCATGTGCAAAAATTGTTCTTGTAAATGTAATTGTTGATAGTAATCTTGTCAACAAGCTTAAATGCTATGATAGTGTAGATGAACAGTCAAATAAGACGCAGGCAAAGAATGAGTGGTTCAGTAGTTTGCATGTTGATTTTCCTGAAGAAGCATTTTATGTCAATACTTGTAGTGGAATATCCGTTGCAAATGGTCGTTATTGTACACAATTTATTGTATCATTTGTTTCATGACATTGTTTCTTACAGGTTACGTTGTGTCATTGAATGTCCTTATATACCATTTAACAAGTCTGAACTTTGCACATCCAATTAATTGAGACAGACTTCTCACCTTGCAAATGTCGCCAGTTCCTTGCTCCCTTATGATCCCAATGTTAACATACTTATGCTGATAGGTAGGGATACGATTGACGTACATAAGGTGCATTGCAGATTGAAGGTCAACCAGTGACATTTCAACGTATTGGTCTCGGATGGGTGGTTGTGGGTTAACTTTATCTAGGTGATTTTCATGTCTAAAGTACGTAAAATGTCAATAAGACCCAGGTGGTGTCTAGAGGTAGGAAGTCGTTGTTTAAGCCCTGTGATACAGTCTTTTTTGTAGTGGACTCGTGTTTTAGTTATGATCATGTCTTTTTCCAGACGGCCAATAATGAACAAACACTCTCGGTTGATGATCGAACCTTTATTGACATCATGATTAAGATTATGCACAAAGACAGAAGTGTTTGTTGGATTGCCCCTTTACCGTTCAGGAGTCCAAGATAACGTTAACCCAATAATCGGCAGTTGGCCCTGAAACCTGCTCGGCTTCTGCATGCAAGCTTTGCTATGAATCCTGTAAAAAAAGGTCTGTGTGTTGAATTCATGTCAAAGATAATTGGTAACGGACAAACATAAGTTGCCCCTCACTTGTCTACTGTTGAGAATTGGGAAATTCAAGAATGCTGGTACTTGCCCATCTTTTTAGTCTTTCACTCGAAAAAGCCCAATCAAATACGTTGTGTGTTTGATTCCTCTGCAGAATATTAGGGAACCTCTTTAAATAAAGTATTGCTCAGTGGCCCCGACCTGACTAAGAGTTTGATAGGCGTTTTGATGAGATTTAAGAAAGATCACATCCCTGTAACAGTATATATAGAGACGATGTTCTATTGCTTTCTAGTGGATGAGCAGCATTGGTATTATCTCAGGTGTTTGTGGAACAAATACAATTATCCAGATAAGGATTTGATAGATAACCACATGCGTGTTCATGTTTTGGAAATAGCTCTTCCCCTGCTCAGGTAACTTACGACCTTCGTAAGTCTAACGTAGAATCAGACCCTGTTGTGCTCGACTTTGTGACTTACAATGTTTACGTCGACGACGGCTTGACGTCACAATCTTCACCAGATGACGTGGTGAACCTGGTAAAGCGTACCCTGAATGATTTGGCTAAGAGTGGTTTGCGCCTACATAAGGTGAAATTAATGAAATAAATCGGGCAATAAAACGCTGAAATTACTTAGCACTTTTTGCTCACCCAAGCACGTATTTTCAGAAGTAAAGGTACTTTCCTTTCAAATAGAATAATAAATGCAAACATTTTTAAGTACTGGTTTATATTTATACATAACTGCATAATATAGTTTTCAATAACAGTATATGTTTTATATAAAGTATATTAAGGTCAAAAAGACACGGCAATGATGTTATCTATCCTTAAACAACGTTATGAGTCTTTTGTTTTTCAAATAGTTAGTATTGACACAAATAAAATGATTGTTTAATTGATAACAAATGGAATAACAAAGTTTAGTTTCACCAAAAACAGTCAAGCATCACTTGCCTTGGCAAACCCAACGCTTTACTTCTTTATTAAAATCTTTTTTTTCTATTTACTGCTTTAACAATAATAATATACTGTTATATAAACATCTAGGGATAGACATAAGGCTGCTCTCGAATTATACACACTCCTGTGGAATATGGGTAATAAACTTTCATCGACAGGGTGCTTTTCAGTTTGGAAAATGAAAATGCTATGGGAACACGCTTAGTTTTACGTTTGGACGCTGGAAAATGGGCACCATACTTTAAAGAAAGTTAAAACACTGGCTGAACTAAATAAATGGTCAAGTGCACTTTACATGACTATATCACCGTCGTTCATGCTTGTGTATTTTTGGACGCTAAACTATTAGCACTTTCGGTATAAATTATGAAACAAGAACGCAACATTGTTTAAATCGCTATGTGTACAAGATGCAATAATGACGGTGTGTGACTGTATGAGTTTGGAAGCTGCTTGTGTTCTCACACGAATATTTAAGTCCATGAAAGAATAAGTTTTGCAATTTTGGAAAATAAAAAAAACATTGGTTATGTGCATTTAAATGCAATACAACCACTAAATTCGATTACGAATCGCATGCAAGTGATAAATTCAGACGGCATTCTATCAACATGATAAGTTGATATGTACTCTGCAAGAAAGTGTTAGTCTAGAGTCGGGAAACTCGTATATATGGCATCTGTTTACGTAAACATGACCATTATAAGTAAATATGAAAACACACGTTCTTAATACATTACATGACTAGTCACGTACACGGGTTTCATTTAAACTGAAAGTGACTGTATCCGTTGAAAAGCCGCCTTAGTTTTCTTAAAGAACGAACTAGTCCCTAGTCCGGGAAAACTATTGTTTCGTTCTTTTGGACAATGAAAGCTACACTAAATTAACGCACGCGAAATTAATTTATACGGCACGTGGCTTCCTCAGCTGTATACCGTAAACGAACGTATTTGAACATGTTCGAGGAAAATTATTGGATTGGGACTTTTGATCAAGGAAACATTTGGACTGTGAATAAAAAACGTACATAAAAAGCTTATTTTGATTTATCATAACGTGCACTTGACTCCATCAGCTTAGTTACCAAATGATGCATGGAGCTGTAAATACGACCCATCAATTGCTTGAATATTGTTGTTCGTATTATTCGCCGTGTATATTCTCTTACTTTTAGAGGAGCTATTCCTAATAAAAACAAAGCAATATTTTGTATTGCTTCAAACAGTATGTAACTTGTTATTTTCATAGTTCAACGGGTTTATTTTCACTATATCATGTTCACATGCATTCATCTAATTTTATTTTTCCGCTGATCAGATAACAGAATAGACTCGAATATTAATAAATACGTTGAACGATAAAGAACAAAATGATGATTATGTTGATCAGAAGGTTGATGATGACCTTGATGCCATCTACTTTTAGCGAATATTCTATTATAGGGGCGTTCCAGTATGTGTATTTACCTTCTAATTGTTCAGTCTCAAAATAACTATTCACTATTAGAAAATGTTTGCTGGGGAAAAAAATGGCTTAAATCGATGTGTTAACCACTGAACCAATAACATAACCCATGGTAGGTGTCAGGATACAAAATACTTGACATGTCTTAGGAAACTTATGTAGTGAACAAAATACAAAAAAAAAACTTATTTGGAGAATGTTACGTATTTGGAGCATATCAATTAATAAATGGTTAAGTTGAAATTAATAACTGAGTGTTGCAAAGCTCGCCAAACGTAAAAGCAACCACTAACAATTGACAGTGACTCAAATAGTTTATAAAAAGTTAAGCCTTCTTGATTAATGCCAAAATACACTATAATAATCATCATAAACATAAACAACACCAGCAGCAGCACAAACATCTACATTATAATCAGCATTATTATAACCCTTTTGGTATCGTTCTCGTTCTCATCATGATCATCAATATAATCATCATAATGACCATCAACATCATCGTCAGTATCTTCAGCATCACAATTTCCTTGGCTAGAATTGTATTATCATCATAATCGATATAAATAATCACCATTATCTTCATGTCCACGAAAACCTGAATCATATTTATATTTTAATGTATTTATAATGTTCAATCCATCAACACAAAACTTTGATCCATCACTGACATCATCAGAAACATCGGACTTCATCATAAGCCATACCCACCAACAAAAACATAGCAACTTTTGCCACTACCACCACCACCGTCGCAACTACCGCCACCATCGCCACTACTACCGCCACAACCACTACCAACGCTAAGACTATCACCATCGCAACCACCGCAAACACCGCCACGATCAAAACAGCCGCCACCATGCCAACACCATACCATCCGTCACCATTATTGCCAGTACATTGTATTCTCACCACGACCACCGCCTCTGCCGTCATCTCAAATGCCAATGCCACCACTAACACGATACAATTATCCTCATATATTTATTTGTTTAGACAATTAATACATGTATACCCATTCGGATGGTCGAAGCAGCTCATATTATGGATTTAGTAAGGTATTTTATCCTTATTTCAAATCCAGACGAGAATAATAATAACAGTAACATGAACTAATAATACTTGTGTAGGTATTTTGTAGAAATCATAATTTACATATTCCTGACTAAAAAAATGGGAATTGTGAACATGGATATGCATTTTCTAATTTAGCGTGTACCAATTCATTTTGCGGTTTTAATTAGAAATGAGATATTTGTTCTGTATTACATATCTGAAAAAAAAAACTCCGATAAATAATGACTAAATAGCAGTTGAAATATATTTAATAGAATAATAAATGGGTACACTGATCAGTATTCACCAGCGAGTTGGAACTGTATTTATTCTGATTAAAATAAGTGGAATGTGTTAAAATAAAGACTCTGTTATCAATGCTACAGACGGTTTTTATAGATATCTGGAACAGTTAGGAAAATGTTAAATTATTATTTAAGTTCGAACATGCCTTGTTTTATATTGCATTTGATTAAAAAAAAACGAAACCGGATGTTGTTCAACATGCCACCCCGAAATAAGAATGTACATTCTAAATTAAGCAATTTGTGTAAAAATGTGTTGGAATATATCAATATATCTAGAAATCATGACTACATGTTAATTTATATCACACAAATTAAAAAACAACAACAAATACAGATCCTATGTTCAGCAACTTTTAGAAAAGAAACTGAATGAATAGAAAACAGAACGAATTGGAAATATTTAGAATATTAATGTTGACATCCTAGCTTTATGTTAAATTATTTTCATTACTTGGTAAATGTTTATGTATAAGTTATTAAAGAAAACCCAGTCCCTTATTTAATTTAATGACATATTTTTTTTAGTTATATAATACAGTTTGAATAATCATTACTATGAATGATTATTGTTAGAAGAATATGACCGTTCTGTAAACGGCTTGAATAAGGAAAGCAGATATATTTTGCTATACGGTATAATTTAATTGTTGTAATTCAGTCGTAAAAAAGAACATTGGGTGTAAATAAACCATATTAAGTAGTCACGTGTTAGAACAATGTTTGTATTATTTAGCTACATATAAACTATTGTTCATAGCTGTGTGATATACTTTGTATAATGCAGTTATTTAAAACGGACATAGCAGTTCGCTATTCGGTCTGAAAAGGAATACGTTAATTGTTCCTTAACACAAAATTTGCTATCAATAGATGAAACTACGAATACAATTAATGTATTATAATAAATATGTTGAAATCATAACCAAACATTAACTATAGTTATTTTATTTGGGTATGGTATATATTAAGTTGTTCGTGCATTAGGTAAATCTCCTTTCGAAATTCGGTAGACATATTGATTAAGAAACCGGTTTCATTTTTATGTATAACGTTAAAATAAGCTACTGGATACCTAAGGAGTTATAATAACTCCAAAAGCGGTAAAGACTCAATGACTGAGCATTCCGAAAACCAATACGCTCAATCAGCATATTTTTATAATCATATAATTATAAATATTGAACATCTTTATTAAAGTGTGAGAAATAAATTAATCCGAAAATGCCACATATGTTTAAAAACATATCGCAAACTTTGTTGCTCATGATATAAGGATTAATTTCGCATGTTAATGGTATTTTCCATAAAATTACGAAGCAATTGATGTCTCGACTGACTTCCGAACTCTGCACTTGCTATAATTGCACGTGCATATATTAGTTAACGAAATAGGGTTGGGCAAGTTACGCGCTTAAGAAATATATCTTTCTAAAGAAGTTTGTGTTATGAGTATGGACGATGGACATTTATATAAGACAAAATAAGAACAAAGTTCAGACAATAATGAAAGGCCGAATATACCGAATACGTAAACGTTGAGGTGCGAATAATTGTAGGGACTTCTTCATTACATAGTGTAAGGTATGGCTAACCTTTTAACCGTTTTAACCAACAATCATTTGCATTTACCTTACCCTTGCGCTTACCCAAGCTTTCATCATTATTATGGAACTTTGTGTAATAATAAAACTAAACAAATACTTTTCAGATACTATTTCTGGATGTGTGTTATCATTATACTCTCAGTATTGTAACGAAAACTGATCAAAATGAAATCACCATTTAGAACGTTATAGGGCAGCGTCTGTTATAGTTAACGTTGAATTATGGAACGTTCGATAAGGCGTGATGTGTGATGTAATATGTATTATGATACATCCGTTAAGAAAGCAACAGTTCAACACCAAATTCCCATACCCTGCGAATATGTTCATAATATCGCAGTGGTTGGTATAAGAAATGTTTCATTGCAAACGCCGATTTGGTATTATAATATAAATCCGAGGATTAAAGGATGGACATAAGGGTCTAGATATATATCAAACATAATTGCTTAAAGCGGACGAAGCGAGGCTTCAGCATCAGTTTTAGGTAAGTAGGACGCTTATGTTAAACTGTCATGACAGTGACTATACTGGATCTAGAAGGAACGCAGGTTAACATATGCGTTTGTTTTTATTTGTTGATTAAAATATATGTTTTACAAATATCGGCATGGTGTCGGTTGCACATCTTAAATAGATAAATATAGTATATATCGGGCCGATATTTAGCCGTGTTGCACTACCGATGTCGAACCGATATAAAACCCGATATTGGACCGGCATTGGAAATGATATCGGGCCAACTTAGGACCGATATGACATGTTTCCTGGGTGTCTAAGATTCATCACATACCTGCAGGATTTTTTGCCAAATATGTCAGAAATAAGTGCGACAATTCAAAAATCGTTAGAAAATTGCACAGATTGGCATTTGAAAACATGTTTTAGTGTTTTAGAATACAAGGTATGGTCAAACGTTGAGCGTAGATGCTCGTTCATTTTGACTTGCAGCAGTCTTTTTGAAAAACGAAAAATAGACTGCATATGTATCCCGCGCATTGAATCCAACACAGTAAAGATCATTTCGAATTGAAAAAGGACTCTTGCAATTGTGTTTGTTGAACAAAAGTATACCATTAGTTTTATGGACGCGAGTTTACAGAAGAGACAAATCACAAGCCTCTTAATCGATTGTGGATTTCTCTTGTAATTAAGCAAGGATGACTTCATTGTGAACTATAAATCTGGTAAAACAATGTTTGTGTCAAGAAATACGTTACCTTATACTCAGGACAAAGTACCAGAAATTGATATCAATCAATTACAGTTGAGTGCTCATTTACCTTTGTCTGAGGAGAAATATCGGGCGTTTAAACAAAGTATATAAAGAAGATGGGGGCATGCATGTATAAAAACCCTTGTTTGAGAAAGGATAGCCAGGAAAAAGTACCAAACGTCATTTAACGCTCAGACACAATCTCACATGATTATGTGATACAATTGTGTACAAATCGTTAAAGGTAATATTCCCAAAACATTGTGCATCGAACATATCAATGTATAGTAGCATGAACAAAAGAGCATACGAATGTATGTTCTGGTGCGGATTGATGAGTGACGTAGAGGATAAAGTACAGAAATCTACGATGTATTCAATGAATCTTAAAGAGTCAATAATGCCAGTGAACTGCCAGTTATAGGTCGTCATCAAAGATCAGTGCAGATTTGTTTAAATACCAATGCAGACATTAATTGTTGACTGGACTATTTTTCAAAATGACCAGAAGTTGAAAAGCTTGATTGTTTATTAAGTTAAGGAAATATTGTCGCGTATCTGAAAAAATGTTAATTCCGCGATTTTGCTACATTGATCAACGTGTTACTGATAATTGACCGCCGTTCGCTTGCAATGAATTTAAGAAATTTACCACAGAGTACCATTTCACAATATCGAGACCGCGTTATGGTAAAAGAATGGGACAAACTGAACTATAAGTTCAATTAAATAAGCAAATGCTTAAGACAAGATCCCAACAAGGCGTTACTTGACTACAGGTATAACCCATTGAGAGGTATAAATAAGTCACCAGCTCAGCTGCATGTAGGTCGTAGGTTCAGTTAATAATGAACAATCAACACATTCTTTTTTCAATCCTAAAATTTAACTGACATATATATATATATATATATAAATATATATATATATATATATATATATATATATATATATATTTATTATTTTTTTCACCTCAGAGATATTGGTCCTTCTATATCTATATGACCGGTTTCAGCCTGTAAACTGCGATATAGAAACCTATAGAGTATATGTACCGGTCACTTGTTTTGTATATGGACCTTTCGGGGTTACACACGACTAAAGGTGCACTGTGTTGAAGCGTTTTATTGAACAGCATTGACGCTATGTCAGCCCTAACAAGAGTAGATGAAACAACAACTTAGTTTAGAATAAACGGCATGCTTACCTCAATGCCAACGTTAATCCAATGTTTATTACAATAAATTCGAAACGATTTTCACTTCCATTTACTATTATTCCGTCCCTTTATCAAAACTTTTTTTAAATCACACTATTTTATTGTATTCGTATCGAAGTTTACATTATGTATGATAAACACACAATCCGAAATACGTTTTGCACTCGTTCGATGCTTTAAACAAATAACTAACTTTAAAAAACACGTCCGAAATGTCCTAAACATCCAGGGAATTTAGCTCCAACTGAGAATGTTTTGTCAGAGACACTACGTCACACGATATACGTCATCGTTTGAGCATTTAATTGCATGAAACATAAAAGTATGGAAAGCCGGTACAACACTGTACAATGATACAGGGAACACTCTTTGGTGTAATATAAGAAATATTAAACTCCACTTCGGTCCCAATGGCATTATAGTGACCAGCCAGGCAGCCAAAAACTGTATATGAACCTCAGCCTACGTATATGTATTAGTGTTGATCAAAACATGTGTTGCTATGTAAGTTTAATAATGTAGCTTTCCATAAAAATAAGAAAGTGTTATATAGTTGGTTTTCGATTTCCTATTGGATTTTCTTCTCAAGAAACTTGTATAAAGAAAGTCTTGGACAGATACACCAAATAAAAACTATTTCTCATTGAAGATTGGTAGTGGCGCATGTATATTGTATTTCATTTTCGAAAAGGACGAAAATATAATGATATGAGAATTAAAAAAGAGAGCAAGTAGATCATTGACAACGTGGGAATGATATATTTCAAAAAGCCCAACAGACAAGTTTCAACGGCACTTGACTTTATCATTAATAGGTATCTTGGAATAAAAAAAAATCGGGACATCTTGCCTAATATCTATTCTACAACAAAAACGGTATAATAATGTTTAATATTATCATAACTAATGACTACGCGACGCATAAAAATGATATGTTAATATAAATCCGCCTGGTAGACAAAAATGCACACTAAAAAATTACTTACGTTAATGTGTGAAATACACGGGACAATGAAACATGAGAACTGAACTTTATTGAGTTATAAACCGCAATATTGTATACATTGTTTGAAAGGGAGCATTGTAGAGGCATATACAAGTTTCAGTATGGTAGTTGTGCATGTACTCAACCAGAACGTGTATGTCCGTTATATATATATATATATATAGTTTTATACTCACCAACGTATTGGGGAGTATGTAAGTCTCACACCCGAATTATTGGGTAAATTAGGTATTTATTGGGTCGTACCTAAGTATTGGGTCAAGACCCAATATAAATAAGACCCAACAAAATCGTTTGTTTGAAATTTATCTGTATGGTTCAATACGTGAGTACAGTCTACCGTCTTAAACATATTTATTGGGTCTCAGTTTCCCTGTCCGGTCGTGGAATATATACACACTGTGTTTCGTGTATATTTTGTATATTCCCGCTACACTTTGCGCATGCTCAACACTGCAGTTGGGCTGAGCGAAGGTTACGCATGCGCAAACCTACTTCCATCTATCATGGCGACTTTGCGAGGTAAGAGCATGCTTCGGAAACTATATATCGCGTCCGAAAAATTACATGGATACATTCAGCTAACAAAATGTTCTCATTTATTCAATTGCATGGAATTGTGCATCTTTAATTGGTACAGTGATTATGTAGAAGATCACAAGAAAATAATGTATGTGTTCCAGTTCCATGAAATGACACATGTTGCATATTTTGTTTCCACCAGTGGGTTCAGAGAAGCCATCGTTGTCAATTGCCTTCATATTTACGAAATTATTAAAAATATATTTGTACTTTAAGTGAAATAAGATACTAATATAAAAATATATTAGCAAGAATACAGGTTAGCCATGAAAAAACTTGCTACTTCTAAGTTTAAGTATGTGTGACCTTAAATTACATTTTAGTAGTGGAAATGTAAAGTTTTAATTCTCATCTTTTCCCATTATTTGCAACAATACAATCATAAATCAATGTACTTTGCTTTAATGATTAGTAAATTGAACCCATTGCATAACCCTGTGCTGTATTTCAAATATAAGCCTCAGGGTAGCAATTCTCTAAAGATTTTTTTATAATTTATAAACAATGTTCAAGAATTGGTTCCGTTCGAGAATTGGTACCCTGAGACTAGTTATTTTTTATTTGAAATTGATTATTTGTATGATTTGTATGAAGAAAGAAATGTCACGCACATCGATATATCGGCCATCCGTATGCATTGTATGTTGAATTTATATTACTATTATTATCATTGTTGTTATTGTCTAATCGTAAATGTATTGTTACATGATTGAAAAGGATGTTAATTTAACGAGTGTATTTGAAGAGAACATGGCTTTTTTTTCTTGCTTAGAGAATAGCCATGGACGGAAATTCCACAAATCTAACACAGCCATATTTGTAAAAAACTACCATTGTAAACTGTGAACATAGGATTTTTTCGCTCTAACGATTAATTTTACTGCCATTGCTTTTATTGGGGGTACATCCTTATGTTATTACCTATAAAAAGTTGCTATACGCACAGAGCTCCAGATAAGGGTCGTATTTTTGTAATTAAGAATTATTTTCAAGTCCGTTACGTATTTATTTTAAAATCTGGCCGTACCATTAAGAATTATAAAATCAAGTAACGAATATTATTTTTACATCGGTTAATATCGATTTTTATTGAGTTATTTTCGTGTATTTAAGATAATTTCGGTACTTATATACAATGGTTATCGGGTTTGTTTAACGAAGCGCATTTTTTCCAATAAAAGCGGCGTGTACAGTCTTTCTGACCAAAAAATGGCTGTGCCCAGAGGACGTCCTTAAAACTGCAGAGTGAAAAACAAACGCTTTTAACATATTGTACGCAAAGTGAGCCAGAGTTGAATGTTAAGAAAGACATTATAGAAAAGATCTTATACGATGACACCCATTATTATTTATGTTAAGGTCATTTAGAAAAGTAAAGAATTATTTTCCAAAACTTAGTAGTAACGTTAAGAATAACATTTCAGAGTTAAGAATTATTTTTGAAAATCTGGTAGTAACGTTAAGAATTTCACAAAACCTAATCTGGAGCTCTGACGCAGAAAAAAATAATGTAGACTTTCTGGTATGTCAATGTTTTTTCCAACAAATCCTTTCAAGCAGTCCTTCCGAAATACCGTTGATCCTCGGATTTTTCCAATAAAAACTTTGAAAATCCGGGAAGATCATTTCAATGAATGAAACAACTATGTTAATTAATATCCTTGCATTATATCGTACTGCTAAAAATCAGGGCTTATTTTGCCATTCGCCAAATAAGCCAATGGCTACATATTGATCTATTTGGCTAAATAAAATTCTATTTGGCTACAACTTTTTCTTCATTAAAACTTAAAAATAGCCTAAAATAGAAAAAAATTGCCAAAACAAGGCGAATTTGGCTTAATAAATGTTTGAGCCAGGGGAAGCCCTGAAAATGTTCACATACTATTTTTACCAAATGAATATAAAATATAAATAAGTAGGCCTCGAAGAATTTTTCCAGCGCCACTCGCCCTGCAGGGCAAGTAAGCCTGACAATCCACTCGCCCTTCACTTTAATCTTCTCGCCCTGTTTTTTTTAAACATTTATATTTTGATAATGGTCAACCAGAACCTTTGTCTAAATTTAAACTATCATATATGTTTAATTGTTTTTTATGCCCCTGGTAGGGTGGCATATAGCAGTTGAACTGTCAGTCCGTCTGTCCGAAAACTGTAACGTTCGCCATAACTTTTGCAATAGTGAAGATAGCAACTTGATATTTGGCATGCATTTGTATCTCATGTAGTTGCACATTTTGAGTGGTGAAAGTTCAAACAAGGTCGCTTCAAGGTCAAAAGTCAAAAAACAAAATCAAGGGAAGTAATAAACTTTAAAATGGAGATAAATTCTAAACCTGCCAAATGATATATTAAAATTTTATTTCAAATCAGGGCAATAGTGGGCATTGTGTTTGTGACGAATTCATCTCTTGTTTAAAGCAAATTGTGGTTAAAGTGCTAAGAATTTGAAAACACATACGTTGCCATTTTTTCTAAAGTTTCAAATGAATTTCGGCATAAGTGTCTATTCATATATTTGATGAAATATTCCCACTGAACATGCGTAAATCCCCGGAGTTGGTTTAATCGAGTTTGTTTAACAATCAATACGCCCACACTTTCCATGCAAATGATGCGACGTTGTACAATCATGCTGCATTGTTTTCGCGCCCGTTTTATTGAGACAAATGGTCAACACGAAATAAATTAGCCGTTATGTATTTTTTTAGCGTAGCTGTTTAACGTCACTTTTGACCATAACTGACCTTTGTAAGTGTCGAATAAAATTCAAATATAATTTCCCGCGGCAAGACACGAATCAATACACTGCATTTATTCCATTGGCTGATTCGAGCATACGACCAGAACTTTGGAGACATGACCGCGTCTTTATAACACTGTTTTACTGGGTGCTCAGCATGAAATAATTGTATCCTCTTTTGAAAAGGCTTGATAGTTAAAACAGTTTTACGCTCAACTCTCGACATCAATACAGTTTGTGCGTGCAGCTTTTTAAGAGGATTGCCAGCGCCAGAGCGTTTGTACGTAAAGGCTATGTTGTCATATTTAGTAATAACTTCCATATTGCTGTCTGTGTAATTGTATATTTAAGTTCATAAAAGTATCGTATTTGTCTATGCTGATATTCGTTTTGGCCGAACCATTTTAAATTGTTCTCGAAATTGAACATTTAACATGTAAACGTATACAGTTTTAAACAAGCCTATCCAACCCTCAACGTATCGGGGTCAGTTCGCGGCCAGTAAAAAAATCGTTATATGATATAGACGCTATCACGTGAACTAGGTGAACTGGAATTTTCTTTAGACCAGAAATATGTAAAATGAAGGTATTCAGCGATATTATTATTGTATGTCAATAATAGATTCTTAATGTGTTTTCATAAATACCATGATAAATATTATTTAGAATAATTACTGCCAAAATGTTGATGTTTCCATAAGTTTTGATTGCTTTAATTTTCTAACTACATGTGTTGTTGTCTCAGTTTGATTGTTTGATTTGATTGTATACCTTGCTACGTTTGCCGAGCTGAACCAGGTTGTCAGTAAATATTCAAATTCAAACAGTGCATATTAGTTACGTCAATCCATATCATTTCCAAAATGAGCCTCCTTATAACATTGAAGATTTAAAGCTTCATTTATTTTGTTGATAAGTTTTAAGACTTGTACATGTTTGCACTCTGAATGTTGAAATGCTGACTTTGTGTAGTAAAATATCATCCATGGTGATTAGGTTAAGTGCTCTTCTGTTTCAATCCCAGGTGATTTGCAGCATGTTGTTTTATGCTTGGTCCCATTTGGACACAAGATATGCACAACTTAAAACTATGTTTTTGTAACTAACGTATCAAACTGAAAAGTTAGTTCTTCCTGTGACTTGGTGTTAACTGTACTGATGATTTATTCCATTTAGTTGTGATTTACTACCAGTTTATAAATTCTAATTTTGGCATTCATTATTTATACTTAACACTTGTAGTTTTTATAATGTTGTGTTTCTTCAGACAGCTAAGGAACCTTTGCCCTTATATTCTTTTGTTTTTTTTTGTCTTCCATTTGACAAGAATCATACTAAAACTGTCCTTGATACCTTCTGATAATGTTGTATGCAGTTTTGTTAGTGCCTTCAAATTTAGGATATATCTATCAGTAAATATTTTAATTTTTACTGAATTCGGAACAATATTTCATCATTATACATCAAGGGATTAATTTTTGTTACATTTTTGCAGTGTTGTCTTTAACAGTATGATAACAAAGTTATGCTTCAAGTTCTTTAAAGTCAGCATCCTTGCTTTGTGACAATAAAGTTAGGTTAATTGACTAACAATTATGTGTATTGAAACATGATTCTTCTGTGTTACATGGTTTGATGTAGGTAAGAACAAAATGTTGTGAGCTCTGTTATTGCCTTTATACCTTCTTGGGTTCGCCCGACGTGATGGTGCCAGGCATCACTGCATGTTGTTTTTTTTTTGGTTTTTAATAGTAACATGTGATACATGTATTTCTTATGGTATTGCTTTGGTTTCATTTTCACAAAATTTACCTATTATATGAGGCTGTGCACATGCATTTCTTTTCTCCACAAACTATGCTCTCAATGTGGAGGAAAACAATTGAGTCGAGGTGGCGGCGGGGGTATTGCAGCACTCCTTTGTCGAAGCTCTAGTTAGCCTGTGAACCTGCTTATATGGTTATTTTTGTATTTGGAAACATTTGATAATGTACTTATTTTAGTTCCTAGTTGTCTACAAATATTCCTCGTTTTTTCGTCTTAAAGCTCCTTTTTTAATGCAATACTTGACAGCCTGTAGATTATGAAGGCCAATATGTCATTTTATATACCATCCTGTGTTTTTGAAATTTTTTAATGTAGTACGTTTTTTGCTTTGTTTTGTTTCCTGAAACGTGCAAGAAGCTTGACTTTGTAATATAATTTTGAATTGTTTATTATTGCTTTGAGCATTAATCACAAACATGCATGCCAAACAGTAACTATTACCGTATTCATTCTAATAGACGCACATGCCCTTTTAAACATGCCCCCACTAAATTTTTGAAATCCGGAACGTTTATCTGATCTCAAATATGACCACTCATTCCTGGACTTGTTTTGATTTCCGGCTTTTTGAAGTGTTCCGAAAACGGCCTTTCAAAACGGGCCATAACACATTACAATTAACGGCCATTTAACAATCATTGTGTACTATCGGATTATTCGTTTCTTTTTGAAGAAGCATACCGGTATTTCTTTTCAAAAAATCTTTCGTTAGGTATTTAATTATTAGCACGTAAAAAAACACCATTGTTTTGGTTAAAGCGGAACCTTTTATATATACTTAAATTTGAAATTGTATTACCCTATTACATGCGCACCCTCGGGAAAATTATCACGCCGCGGCTCGTCTAATATAATGGATACTGTATAAGGCAATATATGTGTATTGAGTGAATTCTACAACAAGAAGTTGTACTATCTTTTTGTGCTAGTTGTTTTAATTATATTGTGCAAGCTAGCATATGTTTTACATAATTTAACTCTGAAAGTTTGCCATAAAATCCACTTTGTCATTTCTTATAGTCCATTTGATTATCCGATTAATTCCAGGCTTCTGTACAGTAACATTGTTAAAGAGAATTTTTGTAATTTAACTTTTAAATTGAATTTAGAACATGCTGTGCAGTTAACAGTTCATCATGTTTGTCAATTCCCCGAAGTCACATTCTTATTTGCATATTTATATTTCGAATTATTTAAAACAGAAAAAAAGTGTAAATATTTTTGCTAGATGACACTTTGAATTTTAATCATTGTAAGACCAATCATTAGCAGATAATAACATAACACTAAAGACAAAAAATGAAATTTGATGGGGTGTCAGGGATTTTTTATTTTATTGACCTAGTTTGATGGGACCTTTTCAACTCGTTTCAGCATAAGGGCCATTTATAGATGAATGTTTTGATTTTTAGTTTATTACAGCTTTAAAATATGAAGTGATGTATGCAAATATTTGATATAAATTCAGGCACAAATTGTGTACACTTTTTTACACTGGTGTTGTTGGCAACATCAAGTATTTACTGTAGTATGTTGTAACTGACCAGATACATAATAAATACAAGCTTTACGCTGAATATTAAGCCTTTAGTGTTATTATCATTGCATATCATTAACTGAGTGTGAAGTAACTTGCTGAGTAATCATTTCAGGGGTTCAAACATATACCTAAATGGAGACTATTTCAGAAGGTTGTATATTGTTCGAAAATAAGGTCACAGAAGAAATGGATCACACAAGTACATGTAGGCAAGTACAAAATGCGTTTCACAAGTACGTATTATACGGCAAAAATGACACGCAAGTAAAAAAAAATCACACCAATATGCTTGCGTTGGTACGTCCGTGCGTGTGTCAGTCCGGAAAACTTTGTCTGGAGCATATCTCAAAAAGTATCAGAGGTACAAACTTGGAACTTTACAGGTAGATAGATCTCATTGAGGATCGCAGTGCACACGAACCATATTGGGTCATATATATACCATTATCTGCCATCGTTTTATATACCATCATTGGGTCATATATATACTAGATAGATAGATAGATAGATATAGCAATATTTGAATAGCAATATTTAAATGGTAATAATACAAATTTAGTGAAATAAGACAAATTGAGAAATGCATTACTTCTAAATGTTTAAAGTTTAACAGTAAAACTCTTGTTCTAGACCCTTAAGTAATGCAATGCATATGTAGATACCTCAGTGTTAAAAGTTTTAATCTAATTTGAACAAACGGGTGCCTGAAGATAGTGGACAATTTATGAACGAAGTTAAGAACCTTTAAACAAAATCAACATTCTATATGATTATCCGAGATCAAATGCTGGGAAGCCCCTAACGATTTCAATAATTAGTTGTTCAGAGCTAAATGCACATATAAAATTTAAATTAGCTAAACCAAGTGACTCTATGAGGAAATTCCAGAGAATGAAGCAAGTGTTATCAACTGCAAGACTAAGAAATAGTATGAACTGCTCTTTCGTCAGTGAATAGTTTGCAGTTTTGACAAAGAACATTGAATTCTTTGGAGAATAATCTACCTAAAACTAGTACAGAAGAGAAGCATTCGGGTAATAAATCCCTGTATAGTTGTGATATGTACCGCAAGTGGCATGGCATCTGCATTTAGAAACCGACATCGCACGCTTGAGGATTCGTTAGTTAAAATCGCTCTCAATTCATACTTATTATAGACCTTTATGGAATTTTTTATAAGCTTTATCCAAAGATTCATACTAATAACTTCTGCATTATGTAAGTAATTCGCTAGGACATGTGTTAAGGCATATTTTCCAAGCATTCTGTATATGTCGGGAATGAAACCAGTTACCGTGTGTGGTACGGACATATATGTCACCAGACGTTGGTTAAAGATGATTCGTATACGTTTGGTCGTATCTAACACGCATAGTTGACCAAAAAGTAGTAGCTTCCTTCTGTCAATAATTGATTTTATTGGATGAATGCCAATATAGGATGGCGCTATACCTGAGCGTGTACATTGAGACAAAGCTTGCATGTGTTTAATGCACTGCCGGTGAGCTCTTTCAGGGGATACAGTATGTGAGGCAGTAATGGTGTTGAAGGAAGTTTTGCGCATATTTGAATAAACTAAATTGGTGGCTTCATTAAGGTCACCATAGTGTTACTCAGAACACCTAGGTGAACATAAGTAGTCGCTTGCCTACTACTTCCTGTCCGAGGTACCATATGCGCGATGGTGATTTGTAGCAGATCTGAGTTTCATTGTAGACAACGACTTTGCATTTAGATGCTTTGTACAGGTACAAAGACACAACACTGCATTAGTTCATCGAGACCGTGTTTTGTCAACGACCTGAGAACCATGTCATCAGCTGAAGTGGGGCATGAAAAGCTAGTGTTATTAATATTAAGACCAGACTCCACTCTGTCGAGGCTTTCCAAAAGATTATTTATAAATAGACTATACATACAAGTTCTGCTGGCTTGGCCTTGTATTGCGCCTTGTAGTATATTAAACCATTAAGACGTTATTCCGTGCGTTTTAAGCCTACTGTGAGCGTTTTCGAGTAATTTTAGGTCGATGCCGGTTTTGTAAAGTTTCAAAAGTAGGAAACTATGGGGTACATAGCGAAATGCCATTTTGACGTCTGGATAGCAACTGCATAGATACGATTTATTATTACGTGCGTAGTTGATACATTCACCTACCATAAACGCCCTCATAACACAAATTACATTTTTCTGATAGCTGCATTGTAACGGACTGAACGATTCACTTTTACTTTGTTCTGTTAAATCAAGTAGCACTTTTTTGTAGAGTTTGAGAACGGTCGAGCATAATGATATGGCTCTGTAATTACTAGGGTCTTCCTTGTTTGTTATCGCAACCTTTGTACATAACTTTTATAATGCATTTGGATCATCTGGACAATATTGTTGTAATGTCATTGCGTTGAATTGTTGTTATGACCTTAAACATTAAGTGTCGCCGGTTGTAACATTGGGTCAACAATTTATACATAATTATTAGACCAAATCCCCGACTATACATTCGATCTGACCCAGTAAGTTGGTGATGTGAGGTTTAACCTCTTCTGCAAAGATTTACTGATATATATAGGTATACATGTTCTTTCAAAGCAAAATTACGTCAGTTGAAACCCTGTCATTCCTCCCAGCACCACTATATCCGGTAGGTCCCAATTGGTGGGTATAAGACTACAGGCCCAATAAGTGGGTAAGTTTAAGTATATATACATATATATATATATATAGTTAATGATATGGCTTGTGTATACATAAAATAAAGTGAGTTTATAAAACTAAATACGTTAATAGTACCATACATCATTAATTTCTATAACATCAGATCGGAAACGTGTTTTCCTTCGATGTAATCAAAGTTATAATATATACTGTTTGGACGTTGATGTTG
Organism: Dreissena polymorpha; assembly: GCF_020536995.1. NCBI lineage: Eukaryota > Metazoa > Mollusca > Bivalvia > Myida > Dreissenidae > Dreissena > Dreissena polymorpha. The sequence goes on along the minus strand of NC_068355.1, from coordinate 196,047,534 downwards.
ACAATTTAATTAAAGTTTCAATTGAACTCCCCCCTTTTCCAAGTTGGAAATACATTATATTATAAAGCACTCCACTTGTAAGAAAAGCTATTGACTTATTTTGGCGATAAATTTTACTTTTTATTAGAAGCAAAGGAAAAGTCTTCAAATGGCATATTTCATTAAAATTTTATTAAAATAGTACATGCTTTGCGTTCATTTTCTTCACACAGCATATAACCGTTGGATATTAAAACACTACCATTAACGCTTAAAGACAATTCGTTAAATTGTATATGGTCAAAATCAGATCACAGTCGGTGTAAAGTTGTGAGACATCGGAAGATTTATAAAGAGGTTTAACTCAATATAACAAAACATAGATGCATACAAAGGTTTATGTTGTTTACCCGGCGCATATAACATAATACTAGACCCAAACGTAAAGCCTGTTGTTCAGCCTGTGCCTTAAATACCAATTTCCATGAAACAAAGTGTCAAAGATAAGCGTCAGAGAATGGAGTCACTAGGCGTTATAATACGACACATTAAACCAACTGAATGCGCGAAAGCGTTCGAAACAGTGACATAAATCCCTGGTGATGTAAGAATATGCATCGACCCGCGACTTCTGAATGAAGCAATATTACGATAATATTATCCGATAAAAACAGTGCATGATATAGTTTCAGAAATGCCTAACGCATTCTAGATGTGGGAAGCTCCGTTTGGAATTAAGTCCATTCAGGAAATGTATCAGCGTTTCGTGACAGTGATAATACAGGATCTAGAAGAAACGCAGGTGAAAGTACTTGACATCATATTCTTTGGAAAAAAACATCCAAGAACATGAACAAAAGACTAAAGCGAATATTAGACAAAATACAGCAAACAACTTAAAACTGATTTAAAGAAAATCCTAGTTCCGGAATAAAGAAGTTCATTATGTGGGTCATAAAATCAGCCAAAAGAGACTTGAGGCAGACCATGAAAAGGTCAGAACTGATTAATACATGGTTAGACCTCAAAATAAGAAAGAAGCAACCGCCTGTCTAAGATTCATCACATACCTGCAGAAATGTTTGCCAAATATGTCAGAGATAAGTACGCGCCAATTCGAAAATTGTTGGAAAAGGACATGCAGACTTCCAGTAGGAAACCACAAGAAGAAAGCTTTAAAGAAAATAAGAAAATGACATCGACAACACATGTTTTAGTTTTTTAGAATCCAAGTTAGAGTCTAACGTTGAACGTAGATTCTAGTTCATTTGAACTTGCAGCAGTCTTTCAGCAAAACGAAAAAATAACTGCAAGTTCATCTCGCGCATTGACTCCAACACAGTAGAGATCATTTCAAATTGATCAAAGGACTCTTGCAATTGTGTTTGGTTGAAAACAATATACCATGATTTGTATGGAGTCGAGTTTACAGTAGAGGCGGATCACAAACCTATTAAGAGTATTTTCAAGGTGAAATCAAAATCTGGTAAAACTATGTTTGTGTCAAGAAATAAATTACCAGATACTCAGAACAAAATAACGGAGATTAATATCAAATAAAATACAGTTGCGTGCTAATAAACCTATGTTTGAGTTGAAATATAAGGTGCTGAAATAAAGCTTCTGAAGAAGATGAGGACATGCGAGGTATCAAACCCTTGATTGAAAAAGGATGACCGGAAAATAAGTACCAGACTCCATTAAACGCTTAGACACAACCTCACTAATATGTTGATGGAATTGTAAACAAAGCGTTATAGGTTATAATCCCAAAACGGCTACAACGTGAAATGTTTTTTTTTTTTTTTATTCAATATCATACATATAATGTAAACATGTATATGATCATACAACAAAGTGATTGTACAAAGCAATCAAATTCAGACATGTTATACAAGATATGCTAATATATATATATATATATTTATAGAGAGAAAAGAAAAGAGCAACAGGGGGATAGTTATGAAAAATGATGAGTTGTATAAAGTCGGAAGAAAGCATACTGGACTTGTGTGTTTTGTTGTATATTCACAATGATCTTGTCAGATTGAACAAAAAAATAAACATAACTATTTTAGATAGATAAACTAACATTAGAGTTAAATGTATATAAGTAGACAAAACATTATGAGAATTTAATCCGATTCCATTTTTGTTCAAAGATTTGTAATGTGTCATTGCTGAGGGCTATTTCTTTCTCAATCTGGATTTTTAGTTTTAGACTATGGACAAAACAATTAAAATTTGCTACTTGTTTTTTGTACTTCATGTTTAAGATAAAATATTTCATCAATATAACCATACAATTCACAATATTATTACAGTCTATTGATTTCAATGAGTTAATTCCGAAACTTACATTTAAGAAAGATAGTTTAACGTTTAGTTGATGTTGTTCAAGAAAAGATATTAATTGATTCCAAATAGGCTGGATGTGTTTGCACTCCCAAAAAAGATGTTCTATAGTTTCAATGTTTTCACTGCAGAAGTCACACAGATTTGAGTTAGATAATTTGCATTTAAAGAGATATTTATTTGTAGCTATAATTCTATAGATGTATTTATATTGAAAATTTCTCAGTGTGCTTTCAATAGTTGCTTTATATGGCATGGTAAATATGTGTTTCCAATTAAGTTCATTTTCTCCAAAAAGAACTTGCCATTTATTTTGGATTTTTGAGTTTTCTGTAGGGTTTTGAATTTGTAGTGTGTAAAATATTTTATTTGTTTTGTTTTTTCTTCCAAGTATGTTTTCTACAAATGTTGTTTGAGTACATGGTGTATTATTTGTATTGATTTCAGATTTAATATGTATGGGTATGCTTTTGATTAGTGTGTAGTACTTCAGAAAATTATTTGAAGGTATTCGTATATGTACCATATATTATCAAAAGAGTAGAAATCCTTAATTCTGTAGTCATATAATTGGTCGACATATTTAATGCTTCGTTCAAACCAATCTTTATAGAAAAACGTCTTATTATTTGAAGTTATGTCTTTATTATTCCATAAAATTGTTTTACTGCTGGTTTGGGTTTCTAAATTATGAGTGACATCACTCCACGCTGATAGAACATCAGACAGAAATATGTTTTCGTTTGCGATTTCATGTACGATAGTATTGCTGATGTTACATTCAAAGAGCACGGAGTCGCCATATTTTTTTAGGATTTTCTGGTAGAATAATTTCCATTTACTCGTATTGGTATTATCTAGGTATCGTTTAACCCAGCTGCATTTTACTGCATTCAAGAATGAGCCAATGTTCGTTAATTGGAAACCTCCATTTTCTACAGATTGAATTAACTGAGTTCTTTTTATTTTATCAGGCTTACCGTCCCATATGAAATTAAATATTGCTGATTTTATATCGTTAATAACATCATTTGGTGGATTTGGGAGAACTGTTAATACATATATTAATTTAGGAAGTGCAAACGTTTTCAATACCGTGTTTTTTCCGATTAGTGTAAGTTTACGATGATGCCATGATTTTAAGCAGTTTTTAAAATTCTGTAATTTAGGTAGTATGTTTTTAAGTACTGTATCCTTTTCATTATTTGTGAATGTAATTCCTAACGTTGTGGCTTCATCGGATGTCCAATTAAATTTCATTTCTTTTTTATATTGAACATTACTTTGTTTTAATTTACCTACTCGTAGCACAGTACTTTTACTTTTGTTTAGTTTAAGACCAGATGTCAGTCCGTAAAGGGTTAGCGACTCTATTAGGTTATGGAAGGAATCGTAAGTGTTATTTAAAAAATAAGTTGCATCGTCAGCAAATAGGGATTGTTTGATTTCTTCATCAATTTCTAGTGATATGCCTTATATGTGTTTATTTGTTTGGATGTGATGTGATAGATACTCGATGCAAATAATAAATAGCGATGATGAGAGTGGACATCCTTGTCGAACCCCTCGTTCGATGTTAAAACTGTTTGAAAAGAAGCCATTGTTGATGATTATACTGTTAATATCGGTATAGAATAGTTTGACCCATTGAATGAGACTTTCACCAAAGTTCATATTTTTTAAGCAAGAGAACATAAATGAATGATCAAGCGAATCGAATGCCTTTTCAAAGTCTGCAAAGAATATTAGACCAGGATTATTTGAATTGTTGAAATAGTTTATGCATTCTTGGATAAGACGAACGTTTTCACCAATGTAACGTCCCTTTTATGAAACCAGATTGAGATTTTGAAATGATTGATGGTAATATTTTTTTTATTCTGTTTGCTATACTTTTAGTTGCAATTTTATAATCATTGTTTAGTAAACTAATCGGGCGCCAGTTTGATAAGGATTCCAAGTTTTTTCCAGGTTTTGGAATAAGTGATATAATACCTTGTTTTTGTAGCGTAGTTAAGTTTTCGTTGTTAAATGAATAGCTAAGTGAATTAATAAGATGTGTTTTTATATCATTCCAGACTATTTTATAAAATTCGATTGTGATGCCATCAGATCCTGGGCTTTTGTTATTTTGCATTTCTTTTAGGGCTAATCCACATTCATATTCATTAAGCAATCCGTCGCACAGTTGTTTTTCCTCCTGGTTTAAAGCGTGATGTGTATTTTTAAAAAGGGTGTTATTTTCAACTTTTTTTCGTTTATAGAGGGTTTCGAAAAATAAACGTTGTTCTTCTAGTATTTGAGTTCTGTTTGTTATATCTTTGCCATTGACTACTAATTTATGTACAGTTTTTTTTTCACTTCTACGTTTTTCAATGTTGGCGAAATATTTTGTATTGTTTTCATTATGTTCAACATGCTGTGCACGCGCTCTTAGTATTATTCCATTGAGATGTGTATGATATATTCCATCTAATATTTGTTGTTTTAATGTTATTTCATTTTCAATGTCGGTGGTATCATTTGTGTTTGTTTGATGCAATTGTTTTTCAAGTGTTTCAATGTTTTTGATGGTTTCGGTTTCAAGTTTGTGTGTTTCTTTTTGTTTAAATGATGTGTATCTAATTGTTGTGTTACGTATATTTGCTTTAATTACTTCCCATAAGGTATTTGGGTTTGCATCTTTATTATTTTGAACGGTATTTAATATTTCCTGTTTTATTTGTGTTTGATATTGTGTATCTAATAAGATGCTGTTGTTAATTTTAAAGTATCCTGGGCCTCTTTCAGGTTGTATATTGTGCAGTTTAAGTTCAACTAGAGAGTGATCAGTCATAAATCCTGGTTTTATGTTACATGTGTCAATAATGTTGCAAAGTGATTCAGATATTGAAAAATAGTCTAATCTACAAAATATTGTTGGTTTTGTGTTTGAGTGCCAGGTGAATTTGCTTTCGTTTGGGTATACTGTACGCCAGATATCTATCATATTGTAGTTTTCAATTATGTTATTTAAAATGTTTCTATTTTTAGTATGAGTATAAAGGTTTCCATTCTTTTTATCCATTAATGGGTTCAAGACAGTATTGAAATCACCACCGATTATAATATTTTTATCTTGGTTATTAATAATAAAGGATTGTAATGTTTCGTAAAATGTGGAATCGTCTATGTTAGGGCCGTAGACGTTGATTAATGTTATTTGTGTTTCGTGTATTTTGATATCTATACTTGCTTGTCTGCAAATTATTATTTCCTTAAAGTTATCGACTGTGACCCCTATATTATTTTTTATCAGAAAGGCAATGCCTTGTTTATTAGTATGTTCTCCACTGAGATAGATTTCTCCGTCCCATTCATCTTTTAAAGTTTGTGCTAAAGTAGGTGTCAAATGACATTCTTGTAAAAGGCATATACTATATTTTTTTTCGTCTAACCATTTGAAGATTTTTATTCGTTTGTCTTTATTGTTTAATCCTTTAACATTTAAAGTACACAATTTAATCATTTAAGTAGGTGAATGGTGATGTGAATGGTAATGTGTATGTGCTTGTCCAGTTAGTTTCTATCTTAAAACATGTCCAGTTTGTTTCTATTATAAGACATAGGATGTTTATGCATACAAACAAAAATAGAAAACAAAAATTAGGGATACAGAAAGATGAATATTCCTTAGATATGAAGAAGTGAAAAGAAATAATCGCAAAAGTGAGAAAAAAACACAATGAAACATAATAGACAGAGAAAAACGTAAAATTGAAAATGACAATGAGTGTAATGGTAGCTTGGCTAAACATTACAAAGATAAAAAGAATAAAAAAGCATATGCAATCAGTGGATAGTATATTTTTTCATTATCTTTCGAACAGTTATGTTGAAATTAAGAATTTTGTTATATTTTTAATTGCATATATCAATCAATATAATGTTATTTAAATTTATTAAGTTGATTTATTTTTAAAATAACAAAAATGTATTAAAATTATGCTATTTCATTGGACGCATTTTTTAAATGCAGAAATGAAACAATATAAAGTTAATAAGATATGAATAACTGTGTTTTTATATATAACAAAAAAAAACACACGTAATGAAACACTTTTTGAGTTCTTATGGAAGATTATTGTTAATTTCATGTGATCATAAGATCAATAAAATTAACGTATAATTGCCATTTACAATTGACTATTTACAAATTATACATGTAATTGTGCCATTAAACAAAAATCGATAACAGTGTTTATGTGACTGTTGGTTTAGGTTATGTACAATTAGGTAGGCAACAGGAGATGTCAATGGTTTAAAGTATGTACAATCAAGTCGGCAACAAGAGATGTCAATGGTTTAAGTAACGTACAAATAAGTAGGCAACAAGCGATGTCAATGGTTCAAGTTATGTACAAGTAAGCAGGCAACAAGAGATGTCGATCTGAAGCGGTAACAAATAAAAAAAATCCAGATATTTTCAGATTAAACATGGAAAAATACACATAAGTTTCATGGATCAAAGCCTTAACATATTAATGGCACCTTCTTTTAAGGATTAATATCTATAATTGAATTACAGATGCTTTATCAGGAGAATACTAAAACAGTTTTGCTTATGTTTCATAAACTCATAACATACACATAGTTGAGGTATAAGTAAGATATGCCAGTTGCTGTAATAAACAGTGTTATAAATAGTTTTTTAATCAATAACTAAAAATGCAGAAGTAACAATTTGTATTTATTTTGCATGTTCACATCAAACCTAATACTTGACACAATTTAATTTGAATTAGTAAATGTAAATATTCATGTTTGTCTAAATGCCATAATGATAGCACATAAGATAGTGTTTTGTAGAATAAATACAGTTATATAATCAATTGCTCAAACATAAATTAGTAATTTGTAGAATAAATATTGTTATATTATCATTTATTCATACTAGTGAAAACTAGATTTTTAACAAGCATGTTAATTTTGGAATAAAAAAGTATATTTAAATAATCACCTTCAATCCTTTTTTATTTGTAGTATCAGTTTTATTTTAATCGGCATGTAGGGGAGGTATATTTTTGACAAGCACATTTTTTAATAATATTGTAACTGATCTATATGAGAAAGAGAATACAAAGACAGTGATATTGAATAAGACAGTCTAGTTTCACTCAACAGTTAAAAAGCTTCATATGAAAGCGAAAATGAAGTAAGAGTTAATATATTATTGAAGAGTTGTTACTTATAAAGTGTAAAGTGAAATATAAAAGGATGATTTTAGTTCTCCACTGTTTACACCTTCATAAAAAAAACAATACAACTTCAGAATGTTAATGAAGACAAACAAATAATCCTAGGTTCAGTGCGTCTAATACCTTCAACAATATAATTTATTTAAATGTATTTATAGCTTGTTTAACATTCACAGGTTAGAAAGAAAAATCATGTAATGAAGGTATCTTAGTGGATACATTATTTAGCGATGTGTAACACTGAATGACCAAGTACATGTATTCAATTAAAAATAAATTAACAGTCATATACAATCAGTAAATAGTTAATTTCAGAATTATTTTTCGAACAGTTATGTTTAAATAAAGTATTTTTCGTAATATTTGTTATATCAATCAATATAATGTTATTAAAAATTTATTAACTTGATTTAATTTTTACTAACAACATTTATATTTTTGTTGTCTCATTCCCCCCCCCCCCCCATTTTTAATGCAGTTGTAAGCTCATACAACGTTATTAAGAAATGAATAACCAACAAGAAACAGAATTATGACAACATGAACAGACACGTTGATTTTGGTTATGTAGTATAAGTGTTGTTATAAACAACTAAACAAAAACTACATCTACAGGTATAAAGACCAAAACGTGTCAAGCATGTAATGCGGTTGCTAATAAGCATCAGAAAAAAACACAAACTAAAATGTGTCTAGTATGTTATGTTGTAACAAATTAAAACAAGACAAAAAAGTATAATTATTAAGGAGGCAATTATATTAAATCAGATACTTATTTCATTCAACATCTAAAGTTCACTTAACACTTAAAAAAGCTTTAGATGAAAGCGAAAATGAAGCAAGGTTTACAACTATATAGCATGAAAGGCTAAACTATAAGTGTTAAATGAAAACAAGCAGATGATCTTATGTTCATCACTTCTTGTACCTTCAAAACATTTTTAATGTTCACAGTTAAAAACGTAATGTATTAATCCGCATTGAAGGTACATAAGTGCATAAATTATTAAGTAAGTTGTAATACTGAAAGATTAGTATCCTAGTACTTTCAAAACCATTTGTAATTTTTTACAGATAAAATTTAAATGTTATAATTGGCATTGAAGGTGCCTACATGCAAACCTGATTAAGTAAGTGGTAATACTGCAAGATCAGTATTGAAATAAGGTTTAAAATTTACACTATTTTATTTAAGTATTAACGCTTATGTCTCATTATGAACATTATAAAATATATGAAACTGTCTTAAAGCTGCTGACAAGAAAATCAAATTTAAAATTCATGTATATGAATATTAGTAAGTATTTTTGTCGAGTGACAAGGATGACTAATAGGGTAATAAGACCAATACATTTAACATGCAAACAGACAGTCTATACAAGCAAAAAAAAGATATAAACAAACCGACAGCCAATCTTTACAAGCAAACAATAAAATATAAACACAACACATTCATGTACATGAAACATTAGCAAGTCAAATAGGTTTAGAAATGCAAAGAAGATTAACACGCACAATAGCTGTTCCAAACAGATATTCAATTTATACAAGCTTAAATAAGATATATTCAGGATTAATGTTTTGTTTTCTGACACAATTTTTCCAACAGTGGACTGGTAGCATAATGTATTATTATTAAAAACACTTTTAATAATACACAAAAATGATATTATGCGAAATTAATTTAAGTAAATTGAGACATGTTTTGAACCGGGTTTTACAAGATCAAATATATCTTTACTGAAATAAATAGACCATTTTGTTGAAAAGAACAAACAAACGTTCCGCTAAGAAAGTTAATTTAACATAGCATTATACATGACGCCATGTTTATATGTGTTTTATATTCCCCATGAAAAATAAAGGTATTAAACAATTTTCACGTGCGTCTAAATACACACGTGCGCTTAAATGCTCATTAATTAAATATTTCTTAACAGGGAGATAACTATGCCTAAAGAACAACTATAATGCATTTGCGTAGCCTGATGGAGTGCTATTATTGAAAACACAGGTGACGTATTTTAGCTATTCATAACAGTAAAATAAAAGGTTGTCAAAAAAAAACGTTTCATGACTTGTTTGATGATTTTCGGTTTGTTGCACAAGCTGGGGTTTCAACACATTCTGAGTATGATTTTTTGGGCCAAGGCTTCTCAAGCCAGTCCTTGAAATCAGCGAATTTTATTTGTGTAGCATGTTCGTTCCCTTTGAACAAAGCGAAAATTTTCCCTTCGAAAGACCATGTCTTATCAACGGCACTGGGCTGCTTCAGGCGCACGGACGCTAGCACCTCGGCATTTAGTTTCGTGAGGTCCTCGTTCACGAAGATACCGGATCCTTTGAATAACTTTGCTTTGCAAAGGATGTCAATTTTTATCTGGCGTCTTATGAATAGCACTATTACAGGCCGATTTTTGTTAGGACTGAATTTTCCTAGCCTGTGGGCAATGTCAATATCGTGAGGCTCAATCGAGATTCCCAGGTGTGTGTTGACGAGCGAGACGATTTTGTTTGTCACTGACACCGAGGATTGTCGGTCCTGATCCTCCGGAACACCGGCTATTCTGAGGTTATTCCGTCTACTATATTGTTCGGTGTTGTTAGCGAACTCGTCGTGGCTTATTGAATCATCGTTTTTCGCGCGCTGTAGGGTTTCATTTTCTGTTTTGAGCAATTCGATTTGTTTGTTTTTGGCGGCACTATCCTGTTTCAGTAGGTCAATTTCACGTTTGTGTTCAAACACATCACTCTCTAGAATTTCAATTCGTCGGATTACATTTCCCAGAAGCTTATCTTTTAATTGTTCTACATTTTCTTTTATAATATCTTTAATAAACGCTGAATCATCCTTTGTTAGTACGTGTGATAATTTATTGCATATTTCATCTAATCGTTTTTCGATCGATAATCCACTTATGTCACAATTTTCGTTTGGCGTGCTAGTAACAAAAGTAGTCATAGTTTTCTGTTTTTTGGGGTCAGGTTTATTTGGTTTTAATTTGGTTTTGCTCTGTTTATGGTCGCTGTTTTCAAACACGGACGTTTCTAGTATACTGTTGTTGGTAGAGGTTTCACTTGCGGTAGACGACAGTGTCCGCTTGCCTGCATTCATTTTCGCTGGCATGAGCGTCTGTTTATGCGTGAAAATTGATTATACGGTAAATGCGCAGCTTATGCCAATATACCAATACACCAATACAAGTACACTGTTGAATTCACAATTATTACCCCTTCAAGCGTGACGATGATCCGCGTAAGCAGAGCGTGACGAATGAACGGTACTTGACAACCGCTCAAAAACATAACATTATTAACGAAAATTTATTCCCCACCCAACACATTTGCTTTGACAAAATTAGAGTTCGATCAAAATTCTTATTTTGTTTATTATATTTTCAATCATACATACATTTTATTGAAGTTTAGTCCTTTATATTCACTTATTGCGCACTGTTTTCACTTTACATCACACTGATTACACACGCTATTTTGAAATTAACATTTACATTTTGTTTTCTACTGTTTATACCGGAACTGGAAAAGCTCAACGTGAATTGTTGCACATTGTGCACCGAACACATCAATGTTTAGTAACATGACACAAGAGAGCATATGAGAGACGTAGACGATAAAGTAGAGAAATATAAAATTTGTGCACTGAGCACTAGTAAAATGAGCCGTTGTTGCCCAGTGAATGTCTGATAGGCCGTCATCAAAGATCGGTGAAGATGTGTGTGAATAACAAGGCAATCAAGCACATGCTTAAGAAAAGTGAAGATCCCAACAAGACATATATTGTGCTATAGACTTTACACTTTGATGTCCAAAGAAAAAGTGAACATGCGTATTAAAGGTTGAAAAACTGAACATTCAATAAGAAAGCTTATTATTGCATTACTGTGCAATATATGTTTTAGTAAGAACAGCCTTATTGCTAAGTACTATGTTTTCAAAACCATTGAAAACATTGTATACTTTCTTGAATCTCTAAAAAGGGGGATGTTACATATGTTATATTGCAATTTTTATGTTTACCAGTCTTGAACGTGTTTTACAAGATTTAAGTCCCGTGGATACTCTTTTTAATAAAGATATTAATGGTTCAACATATCTTTGTTAAATACGTTACAGACCATTATTAAAGGCATTTAAAAATTATTTAGTGCTGTTTTGCAGAACGTTCGTATTTTAAAATGTATCGTAATCAAAATCTTCAACATTAAACACAACAACAACTATATCATCATCCCCATCGCCATCATCTATGTTTTTTACGCAGCATCACACTATCAAATTTAACGAGAACTTGATTATTTTGAACACTACTAGCATTACACTAAGCTACACTTTATAAACTATGCATTCAAGTACTATATCAATAACAACACAAGTAAAATACTAGGACGGTTACTAATCTAGCTAAAGTCCTTCTGCTATTAACCTAACAGTATAACATATTGCAGGAGTGTATTTTATTGATACCAATTAATTATTGATATAGTTTTATTAGCCGGATTTTTTTCGAAAAAATCTCGGCTTATAGATTGATGTTGTCGGGCGGGCGGGGGGGCGGGCGGGAGGGCGGGGTGGCGGCGTGCTCGAAAATGTTAAAGTTCTTATTTCATGGTATAACTTTGGTATGCTTGGACCTAGAGTCTTCAAACTTGACATGAAGGTTGGCCAGGATTAACAGATGACCACTGGTCATTTCAAGGTCATTCATTTGAAGGTCAAGGTCACTGTGACCTTCAATATAAAAAATGTTAAAGTTGTTATAACTTTGGTATGCTTGGACCTAGAGTCTTGAAACTTGACATGAAGGTTGGCCATAACTAGTTAGTAACCACTGGTCATTTCAAGGTCATTCATTTGAAGGTCAAGGTCACTGTGACCTTGAATGTAAAAATGTTAAAGTTCTTATTTCATGGTATAACTTTGGTATGCTTGGACCTAGAGTCTTCAAACTTGACATGAAGGTTGGCCAGGATTAACAGATGACCACTGGTCATTTCAAGGTCATTCATTTGAAGGTCAAGGTCACTGTGACCTTCAATATAAAAAATGTTAAAGTTGTTATAACTTTGGTATGCTTGGACCTAGAGTCTTGAAACTTGACATGAAAGTTGGCCATAACTAGTAAGTAACCACTGGTCATTTCAAGGTCATTCATTTGAAGGTCAAGGTCACTGTGACCTTAAATGTAAAAATGTTAAAGTTCTTATTTCATGGTATAACTTTGGTATGCTTGGACCTAGAGTCTTCAAACTTGACATGAAGGTTGGCCAGGATTAACAGATGACCACTGGTCATTTCAAGGTCATTCATTTGAAGGTGAAGGTCACTGTGACCTTCAATATAAAAATGTTAAAGTTGTTATAACTTTGGTATGCTTGGACCTAGAGTCTTGAAACTTGACATGAAGGTTGGCCAGAACTAGTAAGTAACCACTGGACATTTCAAGGTCATTCATTTGAAGGTCAAGGTCACTGTGACCTTGAATGTAAAAATGTTAAAGTTGTTATAACTTTGGTATGCTTGGACCTAGAGTCTTGAAACTTGACATGAAGGTTGACCAGAACTAGTAAGTAACCACTGGACATTTCAAGGTCATTCATTTGAAGGTCAAGGTCACTGTGACCTTGAATGTACAAATGTTAAAGTTCTTATTTCATGTTATAACTTTGGTATGCTTGTACCTAGAGTCTTCAAACTTGAAATGAAGATTGGCCAGTACTAGAAGATGACCACTGGTCATTTCAATGTCATTCATTTAAAGGTCAAGGTCACTGTGACCTTAAATGTTAAAATGTTAAATTTGTTATAACTTTGGTATGCTTGGACATAGAGTCTTCAAACTTGACATGAAGGTTTGCAAGCACACTTAGATGACCACTGGTCATTTCAAGGTCATTCATTCTAAGGTCAAGGTCACTGTGACCTTGAATGTAAAAATGTTAAAGTTCTTATAACTTTGGTAGGTAAAAATGTTAAAGTTCTTATTCCATGTTATAACTTTGGTATGCTTGTACCTAGAGTCTTCAAACTTGACATAAAGGTTGGCCAGTACTAGAAGATCACCACTGCTCATTTCAATGTCATTCATTTGAAGGTCAAGGTCACTGTGACCTTCAATGTTAAAATGTTAAAATTGTTATAACTTTGGTATGCTTGGACCTAGAATCTCAAACTTGACGTAAAGGTTTGCAAGCACACTTAGATGACCACTGGTCATTTCAAGGTCATTCATTTCAATGTCATTCATTTGAAGGTCAAGGTCACTGTGAACTTAAATGTTAAAATGTTAAAATTGTTGTAACTTTGGTATGCTTGGACCTAGAATCTCAAACTTGACGTAAAGGTTTGCAAGCACACTTAGATGACCACTGGTCATTTCAAGGTCATTCATTTGAAGGTCGAGGTCACTGTGACCTTGGATGTAAATATGTTAAAGTTGTTAGAACTGGTGTGATAGAAACCTTTTGGAGTGATCATAAGGCTGTCTGGATTTCTGTGTAGGTATGTGAAAGCAAAACAATAAATAGTATTATTTCATCTAAGTTTATTTTCTTACATTTGATAATG
>NC_068355.1:195990878-196028378 GCF_020536995.1 Dreissena polymorpha | reverse complement strand
TTCTTTCGTAACTATATAATTGTTTATAGCTTCGTTATAGGCTATATGTTTTACCCTTTTCAATCAATTAAAGTATTTTTTATTATAATCCATTATTTTTAATGTGTTTTACTGAAGAACTGAACGTATTTTTGTTTTGTTTTGCAGCCATTTACCATATAACGAATTGAATGTGAGAATAAATACTGATACCACCACGTACAGTATTCTTGTTCGACCCGACCTGGTTCTCTATCTGTTTCCAGAACAGAATAGAAAAAAATGGCCTATACTTGGCTAGTAGCAGGTGGAGACGAGGAGAACTTGACATCGAACTACATCCACGTTCAAAATAGTCACACTAAAGTCTCATCTGTAGCTAAACCTGAGGTAAGAAAGTTTATTGGATGTGAACACGGATAGTTCGTCCGTTATCTACTAAAGGAACGGCTCATTAGCAAGAGATAAGTGATGACTTTATAAAGCGCTGTTCTACTTCACTGCGCAAAGTGACTGAAATTTTGGATAAAGTAAGTAAATTAACTAATGAGAGTAATGTTGGTGAAATCAATCTTATTGAACAGAAATGACAAGAAACCTATGACAGTTACGCATTCGAAGTGTACATAAAATCTGTTATAAGTGAAGCAAATCTTAACGAATTATCGCTCTCACTACAATCGCGTTGCTACAGGAAAAAGCGAATTTACATGCGCTGGAAAATATTGACGAAATTAAACAATCCATATTGACACAAGTCATGTCAAGCATGACACCAAACTCTGTTCATGGTAGTGTGAAGACACACAGTTCGAGATCCTCTAAGAGTGTACTCATTGCATTCAAACAAGCAGAAGCCGAATATGCCAAGATACAGCTGAAATATACATGTACTCAACAAGAAGCAGCAAACAGAACGCAGAATTAGAAGCGAATCTTTAAGTTCTTTCTCAGCAAAAGGCTTTCGAAACTGCGGATGCGGAAGTAAAGGTAGTACAAGCGCAAGATGTCGACGGCTCTGATGGGTCAGATGGTCATGTTGAACCAGACGTTAAATTCAAATTGCAAACTATGCCTGTTGTTAAGCCTGACTATCTGGTTCAATATTACATCAGTGTTCAAGAGTGTCAAATTACGGTGGCACGTTCAAATCGTACCAGCGACGGTGTAAATCATTCAGATTCGTTTTGTACATCTTAAAGAGAGAAAGGTAGAGGGACCACTTAAAGAAACAGTATGAACAATGAATACAGTAAAGTGGGTCCACCACAAGTCACCAGCAGATTTACAAGTGTTAGTGATGTAGATTACAAGTCCTGTGCAAAAATTGTTAATGTAAATGTAATTGTTGATAGCTGACAAAGAATGAGTGGTTCAATAGTTTGCATGTTGATTTTCCTGAAGAAGCATTTCATGTCAATACTTGTAGTGGAATATCCGTTACAAAAGGTCGTTATTGTACAACATGTATTGTATCTTCTGTTTCATGACATTGTTTCTAACAGGTTACCTTGTGTGATTGAATGTCCATATATACCATTTAACTAGTCTGAACTTTGCACATCCAATAAATTGAGACAGATTTCTCACCTTGCAAATGTCGCCAGTTTCTTGCTTCCTTATGATCAAAATGTTAACATACTTATGCTGATAGGTAGGGATGCGATTGACTTACATAAGGTGCATTGCAAATTGTAGGTCAACGTGTGATATTTCAACGTATTGGTCTCGGCTGGGTGGTTGTGGGTTAACTTTGTCTAGGTGATTTTCATGCCTAAAGTAAGGTAAATGTCAATAAGACCCAGGTGTTGTCTAGAGGTAGGAAGTCATTGTTAAAGCCCTGTGATACAGTCTTTTTGTAGTTGATTCGTGTTATAGTTATGATCATGTCTTTTTCCAGACGGCCAAGAATTAACAAACACTATCGGTTGATGATCGAACCTTTATTGACATCATGATTAAGATTATGCACAAAGACAGGAGTAGTTGTTTGATTGCCCCTTTACCGTTCAGGACTTCAAGATAAAGTTTACCCAATAATCGGCAGTTAGCCTTGAAACCTGCTCGGCTTCTACATGCAAGCTTTGTTAGGAATCCTGTAAGAAAGGTCTGTGTGTTGAATTCATGTCAAAGATAATTGATAACGGACATACATAAATTTCCCTTCATTTGTCTGCTGTTGAGAATTGGGAAATTCAAGAATGCTGGTACTTGCCTATCTTTGGAGTCTTTCACCCGAAGAAGCCCAATCAAATACGTTGTGTGTGTTTATTCCTCTGCAGAATTTCAGGGAACATCTTTGAATAAAGTACTGCTCAGTGGCCCCGACCTGACAAAGGGTTTGATAGGAGTTTTGATGAGATTTAGGCAAGATCACATCCCTGTTACAGTATATATACAACCGATGTTCTATTGCTTTCTAGTGGATGAGCAGCACCGATATTTTCTCAGGTGTTTGTGGTACAAATACAATTATCCAGATAAGGATTTGATAGATTACCACATGCGTGTTCATGTTTTGGAAATAGCTCTTCCCCGGCTCAGGTAACTTACGGCCTTCGTAAGTCTAGCGTAAAATCAGACCTTGATGTGCTCGACTTTGTGACTAACAACTTTTACGTCGACGACGGCTTTACGTCACAATCTTCACCAGATGACGTGGTGAACCTGGTAAAGCGTACCCAGAATGATTAGGGTAAGTGTGGTTTGCGCCTACATAAGGTGAAATTAATTAAATGAATCGGGCAATAAAACGCTGCAATTACTCAGCTCTGTTCGCTCACCCAATCAAGTATTTTCAGAAGTAAAGGTACTTTCTTTTCAAATAGAATAATAAATGCAAACATGTTCATGTACCGGCTTATATTTATACATAACTGCATAATATAGTTTTCAATAACAGTATATGTTTTATATCAAGTATATTAAGGACAAAACGACAGGATATTGATGTTATATATCCTTATTCAACGTTATGAGTATTTTGTTTTTCAAATAGTTTGTATTGACACAAATAATATGATTGTTTAATTGATAACAAATGGAATAAAAAAGTTTAGTTTCACCAAAAACAGTCAAGCTTCACTTGCCTTGGCAAAACTAACGCTTTACTTCTTTATTATATACTATTTTTTCTATTTGCTGCTTTAAAAATAATAAGATGCTGTTATATAAACATCTAGGGATAGACATCAGGCTGCTCTCGAATTATACACACATTTGTTGAATATGGGTGATTAGGCCAGCATGTTTTTATTATCCGTTTTACGGGAGCGACCGACCCTTTTTTGCGACAAATACAAATAAAAATAAAAGTCACTTTAGTTCTTTATTTACATTTCACCCGCCGACCTATTATTTTATCCAAAACTAGAAAAAAAATTGCGCCGATTGCCGAAAGTGTTGTTCATAATTTGTTCATAATACGGGTATTTGCGTTATGCCAATTCGACTTGTAAAGCGTCAGCGATTTTCATTGGCAATTGCAGCAAATACAACACGCTATGAGCCAATCGGTGAGTATTTAACAAATGATTTTCATATTGCATTTCCGAAATGGCGGACATTACCATCAACGAGACAATTGTAGCATATTTTAAAATCAAATTAATTAAAAACGGAGCAGAAACAATTTCAATTAGAAAAGATAATCTTCAGAAAACCATTGTTGACATCATGCCCATATTATGTGAGACGAAATTCACAATAATTATGAGTTTTTGCAGATTATGCAGAGGTGTTACCATCTATAACTTTCGGTGTGTTAAAAAGTTTTGGGTAGGTTAAATAAATATGCGTATTTATTAAAATGCATATCCTTTAATATGTTTATAGATAAAAATCAACATCCCGAAAATGTTCAAGAAGTACTACTTTACGTTTCTTCATAATGAACATGAGAACCGAACCACAGGTACTTGCATCACCAATCCCATTCCCCACCCATATATTCTTTATTTAGAAAAAAAGTATGCAACACAGCTTCTGAAGAAAATAACATTGGGTCCCGATGTTCGTTAGTCCGTCAAAGTCACAAGAATGTGTTATTTATTTTTCTTGACATTATTTTTTTTAATGAGTTATTATTCAGCCGAAATATGATGTTCTATCGACTTTAAATAATGTTTTCGTACTGCAAGGAATGCAAATAAATGTATCACAACTCAGGCTCTGTTGATAAGTGTGCTCAAGGCCCTCGTTTGGCTGTTTTTGGGGCCGAAATTCGGCCCCATTCCCACCTTAAAATAGTATAATTTGTTTCCCATAGTTCACCTAAAAATTCCCCCTCCAAAACATTTTTTTTTACTTTTATACCTATGTTGCCAGCTGGTATCTTGCTATAAACCTTTGATTAAATGTATATTTATGTAAATTACATTAAAATAGAGCAATATTAAGTGTAAAATGACCAGAAGTTGAAAAGCTGGTTTATTAAAGTTCAGGAAATGTTATCTCGTAGCGAATTTCTTGATTTGGCTACATTGATGAAATTGTTATTGATAATTGACCGCGTTCACTATTATCAATTTAAGAAAATGGTCGCAAAGCATCATTTCAGACACACATCATTGTCAGTGCGTAAAAGATTAAAGTATGGGAAAACTGAAAAATATGTTCAAACAATCAATCAAATGCTTTAGACAAGTGAAGATCCCAACAAGGCGTTTCGAGAATACATGAATACCCCATTGGATGGAAGAAACAAGTCACCAGCTCAGCTGCATATAGGTTTAAATATAGAATACCGGTTAGAGCAGAACTGTTAAAGTCTAATAACAAGGAACAAGTGGAAAATATTATTTCAAGGCCAAACAAACCAAATTATACTACAATAAGCACAGCGGAAGGCCTTACAAAGAGCTGAATGGGAAAAAACGTGATGATCGATCATTGAAATGACTTTATTTCTGGACAAGTGGTGAAAAAACACCAACAACCGAAATCATATGTTGTCGAAACTGAGAAAGAGCAGAAGTTGCACAGAAACCGTCGTCGATTAAAAGCAACTTAGGCTATTGTTTAGCCAAATATATCAACAGATTGCAGAATCAGATCCAATCAGACTAAACATGACACATCTAAGTCTGAACCAGAGATATATTATCCGACATCCGGTAAGGAAGCTCGTATACCAGATATGCAGACAACTACGTAAACGTCACAGTATTAAAATCGTTCTGGTAGACATGTGAAAATGCCTGCAAAATTTGACCTTTATAAGTGCAATTCAATTACAGAAGTGTATGTGTAAATACAATCAAAAGTCAAAACAAATCAGTGTATTCAGTGAGTTAAAATAGTTAAATCAAAGTCAGTTACATAAGTGTATTAAAGTTCAGTTAATCAATGTTATTGAAGATCAATGTTATGTCAGTAAATTGTTTAAAGTACATGATAGTGCTCACTGAAGAGTTATGTAGAATAGTTTTATTCAGGAATGAGAAGAAGAAAGGACATAAGACAGGGCAATGAACAGACGAACACGTTGAAACATGTTTAAAGATTTGTGTCATC
Organism: Dreissena polymorpha; assembly: GCF_020536995.1. NCBI lineage: Eukaryota > Metazoa > Mollusca > Bivalvia > Myida > Dreissenidae > Dreissena > Dreissena polymorpha. The sequence continues at coordinate 196,022,885 of NC_068355.1, read as the reverse complement.
TTATGTTTTAATTGGCACACACTTAGTGTTAGATTTTATTTAGTTACTTTTTTACTTGATAAGTTAAAATGAGCAAATGTATACATAGATTGTGAGATTGACTTTAAAATATTTAGTCAAAAGTAAAAGTGAACATATAAAAGGTTGTATGTTTTAGTAAGAAAAGTATTATGGCTATGTACTATACTATCCAAACATTTGGAAACATTGTATCATTTCTTGAATCTCTGAAAAAAGCGGTATGTTATATAAGTTGAATTGAGATTTATCTGGTTAACAGTCTATATAGTGTTGTTCAAGATTTATTTCCCTTGGATACTTTTCTGAGTTAAGATATTATTAGCTTAACATGTCATTGTTCAATACGTTACAGACCATTATAAAAGTTGTTTCATTTTGAGTTTGTTTGTTTCGTTTAACAGTGTAGTTCAGCAGAAAGTTCGTATTTTATTAAAATGTAACATCATCATAATAAAACACAATAACAAAACTAAATTATCATCACCACCATCATCATCTATGATTTTTCCGCAGCTTGTGTACTCACTAAAGACAAATGTCAAAAAATACACTCAAATACCCAGGTGCATAACTTAACTTGATTATTCATTTGAGTAAATAATGTGCATGACTCTAACGGACATACGTTAAAGTTAATCGCGTAGCAACTTCAAAATAATGTTTTTACTTAAAAGGCTCCAAATCTCCGAGTGTTTGAAAACATTTTTAACAATATCCAGGTACACAGTTTCACCTGCTAAAAATCAGTTTCACCACGCATAATTGATATGATTGTTTACCGTTTAAAAATAATAATATCAGTTAATAGGAACTGTAAATTGTTATACATTTGTTTATTAAAAATTAACTATTGAGCAATAATACGTATACAACTTAATTAAGTTAACTTCGGGATACATCAATGCTTCTTAAAATTTACAACACTAAACAAAAACAAGTACTAAAATCAAATAAACATATTTAGATATTATTTCAACGCATTAAATGGCTAAATATAAATAGGTAATACAATCACATTGGAAAATGAAAATCCCATTAGAAAAGGTAACAATCTAATGGAAAGGCTATTTTGCACACAACTTCCATTATTAAGAAAAACTTTTAAAGCGACGATTATCTGTTATTGATTACAAAAGCATATATCCACTAATTGTTCCGTATAAAGGCATTATAAACAGATGAAGAATACCTAATTTTGCAAAATTATGGTTTCGCAAAGTTTTCCTGGTGACCGTTTTTATAAAATGAAATTTTATTAAATGTAAAAAACGTGTTACTTTTCTAATCAAGTTTTATCAAAGAACACCTAAACATTTCTTTAAATACTGTATGTGAAATTTGAGAACGATATACAGTGATGTATACGTCTGAAGCAACTAGAAACATATACCAAGTTATAATTTCACATGCATTATATGTACTGCGTTTAAATTCTAAAAACAACTAAGAGTCTCTGTAAGTTTGGCAGTCCGTTAAAGGCATGTTCGGGAAGGGATGCGAGCCTGTTTTCGGATAAAATACTGGAATTAAAACAAAATCAACTGAAGTAATTAAATTACACTATTCTGCAACGAAACAAATACTCGTATATTTTGAATAAGCTAAGAACTGGTTAATGTGCATCTTATTATGCCTATAAGCTGGGAAGACTATATTCAAAATGCACGTACCAACAACAATAACATTGCATAGTTTCATTATTAATCATCACACCTTCAAGAAATGACACACATAAGACAATAAAACACATCAGAGACCAATCAACCCCAAAGTAGCATCATCATCATCATCATCATCATCATCATCATCATCAAAACATTTCGCGAGATTTTGATTATTTCACATTCTACTCACAGTTTTCTAAGGAACAATGTATAAATACTGACACTCCTTCAACAACCAATTTAGCATCCGTCCTACTGTTATTTACCATATTAACAGATTAGCCTTCAGTCTTTTACAAATTACATATGTTGAAAAGAATCACCATTTAGTTTGAATATCGTTTGGTGCTCTGTACTAAATTATCAATGGCAACCACACAAATAAAAATAATGTTTTTAATCAAAAAAAAATATTTGAATGACGGTATGTGAATATTCAAATTAAATGATTTCGATTCAAGCATATCACATGAACTGAATGAAATTTCATCACGATAATACAGTTTAAACGAATTACACGGATAAAATAATCTTATTATATTCTATAAAGTATTATAGGAAAGTAATTTCATTTATACAAATTATTGATCTGTATACCACTCGTTAATTTCAACACAAAATGTAACACAGGCTGTTTTTAGATAAAAGCCCACTGTTTTTCAGAAAAATATTGAATACATTGTTTCTATTATACAGACTGATTTTATACGATGACTTGTGTCCCACGCATACTCTTATTCTACTTTTTTTATTAATGATCACTAATTGGTATCGTTAAACTACTTTCTTAACCAAAATTAGAACATTTCGTCCTTTAAAAATGGCTTTGCAGCGCGTCGTAATGACAAGTAAGCGTTTATGTAATGTGTTTTTAACACAATGCTCAAACATATATATTTACCTACCGACCTTTTTAAGGTAGCGCACCTCTAATGGGCACATATCCACATATAATCTAATTAATTATTTTCTTAATCAGCATCATTTCACTGAACTACATGCAAATTTGTAGGTAGGCTTTCCATGCTTTTTAAAAAAATATACCGATTTTTTCAAAACCACCCCCACGCTCGGCCAGTTTATTTTCACCCCTGAGGTATATAAATGTTCCATAATTCATTCAAATTTCCAAATATGGGCATGCAGTTGGTGTGTACAGATGCTGTAAAGGTGTTTAAAGTTTAAACAAGATGAAGTAAGTATTCTTTTACAGACATTTATTTTTTACAAATTTTTATCTATGGACGAGCGCCATGAAATGTAAGTGATTTCAGCCAAGTAAAAATTGGGTCGGTTAAAAACAAAGTATCATAAAATTCAAATTAGTATCATTTAAGTCATATTTTAAACTTAGTTTTTATAGAAACACTATATACAGCAAAAATACCAAGAACTAGACAGATTTACCGTTTACTTTTTGAAATAAAAATAAAAATGCAACATGCATGGTTCGTATTTTCAACAGTAAATCACCCAATTTCGCCATAACGTTGTTATAATTTTAATAATTGAAGAATGTGCATAAAAATTGCAACATATTTAACAATAAATATAGCTTATATGCCATATTAAATCAAATTACGTTAGAAAATAAATAAAACGCGTAACAAAAAAGTATACGTCGTCGGCAGGATTCGAACCTGCGCGGGAATATCCCAAAAAATGTCTAGTCTATCGCCTTAACCACTAGGCTACGGCACCTAATAGTAGGCTCTTCAACCTTCGAAGAAATCGCGGGAAATCATTAGAGGTGCGCTACCTTAAGTTTTTATTAATGGTTTAAAACAATATTTTTATCATTTTTTGTTATGTTGATAATTGCATTACTCACAGCAAACGATATTGAACCTATTCGCTTTTTTTCGAAAAAAAGAAATAAAACAAGACTATATTAAATCTGAATTAACAGAAACGAGTTTTTTTATATTTAGTATTAGGTGAATAGTAGTAGCTATACAGCTGTTTTTGCTATTGTAGTATTGTAAAACTTAATTGTGTAGTTGTTGATTCAGTACTGGTATTCATAGTTACTTGTATAAATTGTTCCTTCGTAAAATGTGAGTAATATGCGGAATACTCTTGTTTTTGCAAAATTGCATTGCGTAAAAAGCTTAGATGGTAATGATATGGACCAATTTTAAATTAACATCCAATTTGTCTTTCAAAGTATTTGTAACGCTAAATATAACGGTTAACTATCGAACGGTATCGATTTTATTTCGTAAATCGATACGAATGGTATCTGATTGACACTTTAAATCCATTCGTCATAACTTCCGATGACAGTCCTTTCACTGTTGAAACGTTTAAATCATTGCTCAACTCACTGTCTAATCTAATTTTTGTTAGTGGCATGAATGTCATCGTGACAAAAACTAAATTAAATCATATCAACAAACATTAACTGTCAGTTAATTGTTTTTGCATCATTCTTTTCTTTATCTTTTGCAGAGGATCTAGTTTTTTTCTAGAAAAAAACATACTAAAAGGGTTATTATTAAAGACCTATTGAATACTATTATTTCCAATGCAGGCGATTTTCATTAAACACTGTGGTCCTTCGTTATATAGTTTTTTTTGATACTATGGGATTAATGCGTACACTTATTATAATTATAGTTTTTGGATAAAGTGTATGCATTATCTACGATCAATAAATACAACCACGTAAAAAGACACATTTTCACATCACTAGGCCCTATATGTAACTCCGGATATATTTTTTATCGTCGAACTAAGAAGAGCGTCAAATAAACATATGTTAAGACACCCTATCCGCAATACCGTTAACATATTGCCAAAAGAGTGTTTCTGGTTGAATAAACAAGAGTTATCAGACGTCATTTGAGAAAAACACGCTACTTACATTTTGAATAATGTTTTCTCTTTAAACGCACTCCACATATTTTACTATCTGACTTTTCGCGACACAGTGTGTGTGATGGTTTCCAAGTGTAATACCGTGCATATATCTAGTTAATAAAAAAATATAGTTGAATTTCATTTTCAATCCCTTGTTTAACAAAGAAAAGAGTGTCATGGTATCTTGAAATAGTGTCATAGTATTTAGAGAAATTCACATTAAGAAGTAAGAAATATATTCACAACACAAATAACAAGCAGCCATCATATTCAAGGCATACATGTGCCAGTTACCAACCCGTTGTCATGATAAATACACGCTAACGTTGAATGTTCTATGAACAAAAAGCTTATACCTTTGTATAAACTATTTGATGTAAACAAAACATGACTTATAATGGTTTAGATATAAATATCGATAACATTCCCATTATAGTGTATTACAATAGAAATTGACGTTTCGCCTTAAACTCTCCCCATTCCGAACAAAATCATAAATTATCATAAATACAAGTTTATGAACCTTTATACAGACGTGAAACTCCAGCAGCTGAAGCAGTATTGCATTCTTATTGTATCTAATGTCGTGGTCCTTTATTTAAGGCAAGTAACCAATTGCCAAAATAGTACGATTCAGCACAACATGAAACAACATACACCGCCTTGTAACGGTCAATGCAAGGCACTGGGGGTTAATACCAGTTTAAGAGCGTTTTTTTTTTTTTTTGGATCAGAGTTTATTTCCAGGTCCTACCGGCCCCTTCATGAGGTCTTTATGGTCCGACCTGAATTTAAGTTTAAGAGCGTTCAACCTCACACTTGGCCCAGCAAAATTCATGATACATATACGTGTAAATATAATTTAACCTCTTAGCATTGCAATTCAAATTGAACAATAATAAAATAGAATTAAAACGAATTCCATTTAATTACGATTTAATTACTCAATGGTAGGCACAAAACCAGAGCAACAGAGTTACAACTTTTGAGGAACGAAATTAGGAACAAATTGTCAACTACATCCATTTTGTACAAAAAGATTTAAGAGCATAGGATGATATAGATAATATATCAGATCATCATCGTGCAAATACAGGAAGAAACAGCAATATTGGTTGTACAAGATCCATATTACCTCGTTTTTTGTTTATGTGACTGCTTAAAAATAAATCAATCGAGAAATACCTGTCAGAGTGAAAATATTAATAAAGTTGAACGATATAAACCCTATAACCTATGCATATAGCTGTGACAGCGACGGTAGATCGGATAATACAATTCTTAATAGTAAATAGTTCTGTTCAGTCAGTCGTATCCAAGTTAATCAACACTAACATTTAAAGTCCTGCAGTTCAAATAATATACTGATAATTCCTCATAATTCCAAGATCAATATAATCAACATTTAAAATATGTACAGTAGAGTTAGTGATTGTGTTCCGCGATTAATTGCTGAACAAACGCTAAATAATAAGCGTTTTTAACCGATTTATAGATTTTCAGCGGTAATTAAGCGTTTTAAACATATTTCATCGGTTTTTAAGCGTTTTCATCCGTTGAATTGCGCAACCACTTTTGTTAAGCGATTTTACGCGATTATTCGCTACGCATGCGCATTTGTTCATACCGCTGAAAATGGCTGAATAGGCGGAGCCTAACAAAGGTAGGTGTGTCATAAATATTTATTTATAGATCCTTGCTTATACGTGTCTTATCCATTTTCAGTTTGAACGTTATAATTATTTATTTTTTATTTTTAACTTGTATTGTGGATCAAACTTAAGTATATGTTATTTAAGAAATATCATCTCTTATTGCAAATCCTAACACAAATACTGACAAAATATTTGTAGTAAACTGTTTGTGGGATAAACATAATTCAATATTAGATGAAGGGATTGACATGAAACACGATCACCATTTTATTGTCCGTCTTAATTCTCGTGTTTTATAACGAAGAAATGTGTCGTAATTAATTGTCGATGGAAACAGTATTTTTCAAATAAAATATTTTTAGAATACCATTACAGTGAGCGTTCAAATTGAGAGAAAAAGCAGAAGTGTTATGTTTTTTGTTTTGTTGTTTTGTATTCTATGAAAGCCGTAATGCTCGTTTATATAGTATGTAAGTACATTATAATGACATGAGAATTCATTAAAATTTGAGTCAGTGCTAATTCGTCGTTTAATTAAATCGCGTTAGATATAAGTGTTACTATTACTGTTTACTTCTGTGTCTATTTGAATCATTTAAAATTATTGATTATTAATTAATTGGTTATGACGGATTAATATTTAAGTTAAAGAGTTTACTTTTTTAAACAAAACATCTTCATGACTGCATTTCTGACTCAGTAAGCTGTCTGTGACTTGTTTTCGTTATTAAATTTCTGACAGGATTGGTTGTACTGTATGTTTTTGTATATACATTTCGAACAAAAACATATCCCGACACAATTGTGCTTCACTGAGGATGTGATTTTAAGACAAGATGATTTTTATTGTTTACATTCGGTATTTTTCGCGTATGTGCAATCACTGGTTGGCAAAATAAGTCATGTTTAATTTTAAAAAATAAGCCAGAACTTCTAAAATAGAAATTAAAACACGATTAATGAATTAAGAATTATATCAAACAACACCAACATCGGCATTGGAGTAAATTGTATTGTTATTTATTTTTTTGATAATAATTAGCGTAAATGATCGAATTATATTAAATGTTACCGATCTGATCGTCACATAATAGTTCGTGTTTTTTGTTTTATCATATTTTTATCAGTTATAAGTTATTAATAGAAGCAAAGTTAATCTGCATTATTTTAAGAGTAATACAAACTCAGCACGACTGAGGTCTTGATTTCCACTATACCTGTTTTTAGAATTTGACGAGTGATATATTATCTTAATTACGGTATCTACACATGTGCAGACAGTATTATATTATATCTTAGCGCTTAAATTTAATTCACACTTGGATATCAAAAGATTAGTTGGCGGAATTGAATGTATACCATTTCCAAAGCGGAATGTGGTCTTGACAAGTGCGAGTTTAAGCTTCAATGTTTAGAATTACCGAAATCCCCCTTAAAGAACATCAATTTATTTCAGAACTTTTAATCACATATAAGCATTATGAAGTGCGACTTACTCACGAGTGTATGAACAACAATATGGAATGGTACCCACTGTGCGTAACTTAACGAAATCCACTTTTATACGTTAGAACATGGGGATTTCGGTACCAACTCGACGTCGAGAGAGTGTAAAATCTAACCGAAATGTCAGGTACAAAATATGTGGAGAAAATGTGTACATACCCGTGAAGACTTGTTAATTTACGCGTAGTTGCATGCTAGATTTCGGTAAACGCGCACGCGTTTGAGAGCGTGTTTAACGTACCTAAATACCCGTTATAGATAGCTAATATTTTTTAATAGCTAATATTTTTTTTAACTAATAATTTCTGCATTTCCATTATACCTTAATGACACAATCCCCTTTAACCAGTGTTATAAGGGATTAAAAAGTCCATAAAAAAACAACCGCAATATCGCGTAATCTGTAGGCAAAGAAGCCACTTTGATATTCTCTAACCGCTTATGCCTCACAGATAATCCGGTCGCCGGCCGATGTGTCCGATCTACAGGCATCGGGAAGACTGGACACGTCGGAGCCGTCCGCCGTCCGATGATTGACAAAGTTTAAAACCTCAGTCACAAATAGACACCGATAACCGTTCGATCAGCGGCCGACGTTTTTTTCCGCCCATCGTGCTGGCGCCGGCCGATGATCGCACGCACATCGGGTCATTTTGTAGCGCCGGGCGGCGTCCGAAATAATTGTGTATATCATAGTTTGTCCGGGAAGGAATCGAGGTGAGATCGAAAACAGATCGGACGATCAACGAACGGTTATCGCCCGGCGTGCGCCTGACATCGGATTTATTGCACGTGCATCATCACGAGCATCGTCCGGCGTCTGTCTTGCATCGTGCGGAGGCCCTTCGGCAATCAAGCGGTCGCCGCCCGATGTATATGCCTCTGGGAAATACCTTTTCTTTTGCCGATACACGTTCAATGAATCCGTTGTCGGGCGATCGCCGGGCGATACCCGTGCGTTGATCGTCCGATCTTGTTTCGATCTCAACTCGATTCCTTCCCGGGCCCGACGTCGGGTAAAAGTTTAAGTGAGACTTAAAATTTATCCGGACGCCGCCCAATGTTTCAAATTGGGCCGGTTTCCGTGAGATCATCGGCCAGTCGCCAGCCCGATTAGCGGAAAAAAACGTCGGCCGCTGATCGGACGGTGATCGTTGTCTATCTGTGACTTAGGCATTAGCCACGTGAGTAAGTGTCCAGACGAGATGTCAATTGGATTCACATTGATGAATGATGCGATTGATTGCTAAATTGTTGAGTACATTAAAATTAACGGACGTGTTACACCGTCATTGTGGTTTAATTTCTATTTAGCAAACGCGCTGAAAACAAACGTATAAACGTGTGATGAGATCCAAAGCAGTATCAGTTAAATCTACGTACACATGCAGTTTGAATATACGCGTACATGTACTGGACATCGAAATCAGGATATATCGAGAACATCATTTTTAAAAAGATATTTCTTGCTATCATTACCGTCGTTTCATTAAAAATATAGTCTAATATTAAAATCTATATAATGATTTAATAACTCGATTATTTTGAATACACTAATACGAAATGATAAACTTTACTTTATACACTATGTAAGAGTCTTCATGGTATGAGATTAAGTAAAATAAAATAATTGTTCTGCGGCAATTGCGACTGACTTCAATACAATTATAGCGCGCTCGTTAAAAGGCAGACGATACAACGCCGGCCGTATAGATAATGTTGTGTATATAAAGATAGACAAATATAATTTGTATTTTCACTTTTTATAAAATGGCACGTTTGCCAGATCTTAACTTTATCTTCTTTAACGACATGTGTATTATGTTTTGCGTTTAAAACATATGGGCGTTATTTAGTTACCAAATGTTCATAAATGAATCAATAGTATGTTCATTTGCATACCAATGATTAAATTTGTGTTGTGTAACAAATAATACACGTCAAACAAACACATTTGTTTCTAATATTGAAGTGAGCTTATACTTCCTTGGCACAGTATGATTTCTTTGCGTTTTATTAAAATGAATTAATTCATTAAACATTGATCAGTTGCCCTAAACTTGTAAATCTTATATTTTAAAAACAATGTAAGCATATTGTATCGATCTTGATAGTTTTGATGAAACATATTGAAAGCTGTTTACAAGTATGCGTTTAATAATGCTTCTTTTTTGTACAAAAGAAGTATTACATTTAGAAAAAATTGAAAATATATGTGTCTCTCTCTCTGTCGTTATTTACAATAGCACGTTTCTCAAATCTTTTTTTATTGAATATAGCTTCTTTAACCAAATATTCGCGTTTAAAACATCTGGGCCTTGTTTAATAAGCGAACATTTAAAAATGAATCAGTAATGTGTTCATTTGCAAATAAATAATTATATAAATTGCTGTGTTACAAATAATACTCGATAAACCAACACAATTATTTGCTTAAGTTCAAAGTTTAACATAAATGAGAGATATTTTGTCTTGCAAATTTCACGGCGCGTCGTTTTTTTTTGCTTTTCACTAAATGAAGTTAAATCATTTATTAAATAGAAGATATTTGATGGATTTGGTGGAATATCGATTTTAGTTCACGAGTGATCATAATATATAATTTTATATGATCATGAGTAAATTAAAATCGACATTTCACCGAATCCAACAAATGTTATGTTGAGTTTATGCTAACAAATGATTTTTTTGGTATTTTCTCCCAAAATATATTTCCGGTAAAACAATTAAAATTATCATTTATATACACTGTTAATTGTACGGTTTTATTTGGTGAATTATCAGTTTTAATTCACTGATATTTTTCGATAAACCACCAGAAAGCATAAAATAACATTGATCAGTTCCCTTACAGTTGTAGATCGGATTATATTAACAATATTTGCATATATTTTCGATCTTACCGATAGTTTTGAAAAAAATAATATTTTAACGGGTAAAAGTTTACAAGTCCGTGCGTAATATTATACGGGTGTAATGATTCGTTGTTTGTGTCTGAGACCTATATGCTTGTGTGGAAATGAGATATATATTTAAAAATAGAAAATATATATGTATTTCTTAGTGTTTATATAGATTTTATTTCACGACGCTGTGTGATTTCTTTGCCTCAATAGTATTAATTTATTAAATAATAAATACTACAAATACTGCGATAATTGATGGCAATAAATTAACTAACTAAAGGGTCTTTTCCAGTACATCTGTTTGTATTGATTAACTCTGATAGTGGTCGCTGCACTGCGACCACAGCAGGGTGTCAATAAACAGAGATATAATCTAATACTGTGAAGGCCTTTGTAAAGGCCTTCTTTACTTCATTTTCTGACGCAACGCGTGTGCTAAGCCCATGTTTATTGACACCCTGCTGTCACATTGCAGCGACCAATATAAGGGATGATCATTAAAAACAGATGCACTTAATTAATAAATATTTTTGCTGTAATTTACGGAAGAGGATGGTGACCATACATTAATTCATATATAATATATGTATACGAGCAATAAATGCATTTGTAAAATATGTAACTCAATCTTCAGGAATTGTTTATACATCTATATTCTGATTTAACTCTTCGTTTTCCGTCTTTGGCCATATTGTGTTTATGGTCCAAAGTTCTCTATATGGTCTGCGTTCTCGCATACGATATATTCATAGAAGAAAAATTCAGACGCAAAGAAACCACAGCGTCATGAAATAAGCACGAAAATAATAACTCATATCAAATGTAGCAAATAGTGTTTGTCTGTTTTACATGTATTATTTGTTAAACAACGAAAATAACAATTTTTTTTCCATTTATTTGCAAACTAACATACGTATGATTCATTCATGAATATTTGCTAATTAAATAAGGCCCATATGTTTTAAACGAAAAATAATGTATATTTTGTAAAGAATACATATTTAAGATTTGAAAACACTAAGAAATACACGCCATTTCCACACAAACACGAATCAATACACCCCTATGAGATTAAAACAGAATTGTAAACGTGTACCCGTTTAAAAAAATCAAAACTCTCGATAGGATCGATTAAACATGCTAATATTGTTACTAAAATATAAGATTTACACATGTGCGGCAACTGATTAGTGTTAAATTAATGATTTAAATGCATCTAATGAAACGCAAATAATTACACCGCGCCTTGAAATAAGCAAGCGAAATAATAACTCACATTAAGCAAATATTTTTTTGTTTGTTTAACGTGTTTTAGTTGTAACACAGCAAATGAAAGTATTAATTTGCAAATGGACAGACAAACGATACACTTATGTATATTCGCTTCTTAACTAAAGCCCAGTTGTTGTAAACGCAACATAATGAATATTTCGTTAAAGCGTATATATTTAAGATTCCACAAACGTGCCATTTTATATTGATCATGTTCTTTATTTGTTAAAGAACGCTATGCCGTACTATAATTCACGCCAGGACGGTTTCCTAAACTGTATCGGACGGTTTTTTATCCACTAAATAAATCGCCCAGAAAGGTTTACAGGCGCAGGAGCGGTTCAAAATTATGTTACTGTCCAATACATTTTAGTTAACCCTCCCGTTACTAAAATCATCGTAATATAACATGTTCACAAGGTCAGCCTTTAAAAAAACATACATAGAAAGATATACATTATCTATACTATACCAGTGATGATGATGATGATGATGATGATGATGATGATGATGATGATGATGATGATGATGATGATGATGATGATGATGATGATGATGATGATGATGATGATGATGATTATGATGATATAGATTATGATATAGATGATGATGATGATGATGCTGCTGCTGATGATTATGATGCTGCTGCTGCTGCTGCTGCTGATGATGATGATGATGATGATGATGATGATGATGATGTTGTTCCTTCTATATTATAAAATGTATTTATTTAGGCGAAGAAAGTGATAAAAAACACACAAACACGACTGCATGCATTTTTCAAGGTTCAAGTTCAATATACAAGTAAAAGCATCATTATTCTTGCTTAATTACTGGACAAACATCCGCCATATGTTGGGAACTTGGGGGGCACTTTGGGTCACTTATGTTTATGACACCCGTTTGGGTTATTTTAAAAGGTTAACCAATGATAATCAAACGGTGTTAACTTGTTTTAACAAGTAGCAATTCACCTAAATATTGTTTGTGTATATTCATGTTTGACACATTGATTTCATAACTTCAAATGCTTTATAAGCGAAAAGAATAACAATCTTATGGTGATGTTTTTTAAATAATATTTATTATGAATAATACAATTGATTTAAATGTTTTGAAGAGTTAAATGATTGTGGAAATTACAGTAATTTTTAACATATTTTGTATATATCAGCGTTATGTAAACCACCTTTTGCAAACCAGTGGACGGAGTCTGTCTGCAAATAGCATGTGCTTTTGATTTTTATTTTCATATTCTTTTTTTACCCGTAAAAGGTACATTCACAACAAAAAAATATTTTTTGCAATTTCAAACTGAATAATACGATATTCGCTCTTAATTTTCGTTTTTTACACGAGACTTTATTGTACATAAAGAAAAACAACAACATTTATTAGCATATAAGCATATGAACATTGAATTTGCTAACACAGATAAACACATGTAGCGCACAAAATAAAATAAATGAATATTAGGAAGTGTCAATATCGAGTTGAAACAGTTATAATAGGGATTCTTCGCAGGAAACGGACTCGGGAGTGGCTCAATAAGCCCCAGGCTTTCTATGCAATCAAGCTAAAAAAATATCGGTTGTAATTAATATAAATATTCGTTGTATAAAAATATCCTGATTTAACAACTTACACAGAGTCATGAATAAAATAAATCTATTTAGCTGTTTATTGTCTACTGTAATGTTTTACAACCTGTTATCATTTGCGCTTCTAGGGTCGTTAAGGACCGCGTCGTATATTCACACGTGTACTGATACCCTAACTCTTCTTGAAAAACGCTTTCCTCGAAATGACATATACCGACTCGGCAGTAATCATGTGTATTTGACGAGATTTGACAAACTGCTACGCCCCAAAAAACGGCGACCCAATAAAAAATTGAAGTTCTAATTTTGGCATAACGAAAGATCCACCCAGAAAATACAATTGACCAATTAAAAAAACACAAATGTATCAATCGGACATTTCAGTACGGCGCGCCCACCAATGAAATAAATGACGATTAGTTAAAGCTGGATGCCGAAGGCATGAATTATATTTCATTTTTAGAGATGAATGCATATTTATATATAACAGAAATGAAATTTTGAAAATAATTGTAAAGGAGGCTATCATTACTTATCTTAACATTAATACATTATTGATCAATCGATTCTTTCATAAATTAATCTTACATAAAAGGTCTCACGGCCTCTGTCGAAACGTAAACACTGTAAAGAAATTAATTTAATGTATTCAATAAAGTAGCTATAATTGCGAATAGGTGGTTCTTATTTTTTAATTGTCATAGTTTTGCCTGTATTCGCGAACAATTTGAGTGATTGGTTTTATCATTTCCTCCTCATATTTAGCTTGCATCGTTTTGAAAAAGATTCTCCATAGTTTTGTGATACCAGCAAACAAAATTGGATCACTTATTTCTCGTTGTTTTAAGGTGGCATTATGTTCTTGGAAATACCCATGTATTATTTATACAGCTGCCTTTAATACTTAATGATATGATTCAAACATTTATAAAAAAAACACGAACTATTATGTGATGATATTATAGACAACATAAACTATTTAAACCTTCAAATATAGTATGATATTATGATAATAATATATAAGATAACATCGCTTCGCTTCCTTTTATTGTTCAGGGACCATAGGTCCCTGTATTGTTCTTCAGTCGTCGCGCTCGAACATTCAGGGGCGGTTATCCGGGAGTTATCGATTTCTGGGACTGTCAATACGGCGTACTTTAAATCTATAAATAGGACGTATCTAAATACAGTGCACATAAGACCCGCCTTTTCATCGGTCTTCATCGCTACGCATGCGCAATGGAATAAGTGCAAAAAAACGCAAAACAAACGCTTAAAACGCCTTAAAATGGTTTAAAACGGTTAAAAACGCAATCGCTATTAATCGCAACCTTGCGGAACTAAATCGCTAACTCTAATGTAAATAAGATCATACAATATGAATAATATGTCTGATTGAAATTTGAAACGTTACCCAATATGGCTTCTCATGTTATGTCTAGTATTGGTATTTTAGGTCAACAATATAATCTACGAACGGACGATATCAAATTAATAAAATACATATTCATATTAAAAAGTATCGTTTCTTTAAAAAGCACCTCATGGTGTTTCATTCCTGCCAACCGTTACAGCCGCTATAGAGAATAAAGTGTATACAGTGAGATTAGTATAAAATAGAAAGAAGTGAAACTCCAGCAGCTGGAGCAGTATTGAATAAATGAATTATCAGTATACACAATTAGTTGGTCCTTTATTTAAGGCAAGTGACCAATTGCCAAACAGCGCAAAACACCACAATACAAAACAACATAAATAACACGTAAAAAATAAAGCTGGGGTCACCGACTTAGAACGGTCAATGTAAAGCATTGGGGGTTTAAACCGGTTTTAGAGCGTTCAACCTCACACTTGGCCCAGCAATATTCATGATACATTTAAGTGTTAATAAAATTTAACCTCACAGCATTGTAACTCAAATTAAACAATAATAAAAAAGGATTCACAATCCATTCAATTTAATTACCATTTAATTACTCAATGGTAGGAAAGATACCAGAGCAACAGAGCAACAACTTTTTGAGGAACGATGAAATGAAACTACTAACAAGTGTCAACTACATTTCTTCTGTATAGAAAAAATAGAAATATAGCATCATAAAGTTAATATTTCAGATCACCATCGCGCAAATACAGGAAGAAGCAGCTATAATATGTGTAAAAGTTCCATGTTACATTGCTTGGTTGTTTATGTGACTGCAAAAAAATAAATCAAACAAGGAACGCCTGTCAGAGAGAAAATAAAATGAAAATTGAACGCTATATTACAACATTTATAATCGCATTTAATATTTAGTTAGTATCTATAATATACCGAAAAAACAACCTGAAAACCCTTTCCACCAAATTTTACAGAATGATTCATGTTATAAATAACCACATTACTTTAAATCAAAAGAGAAACAAAGTGTTAAGACCAACGTGGTTCCATGATGGGCTGTGCATAGCATAAATTCTTAATATTAATAACCAGATCCCCATTATTAATAAAAACCAAAATAGGAACAGAGATTTTCTTACATTGTTATATAATTATGTGAACACATTTGTAACAACTACGCAACGTGTTTCACACACATGTCGTTGTAATACACATATGGCGCTATTGTATTATAGTGTTGCGCATAGTGCACGTGCTACAGTGTTAAGGAGTCTTTAAGGAGAATTTTCCTCTAATATAGACGAACAACATATTTTAAAATACCGAAGTACCTACCAAGCTAGTTAAGTTACGTGACGTCAGGCTTAGCTGTGTTGTTATTTGCAGAGTTGTTATTGACTTAAAACAAGACGCGACTAAATATTCCAACCCTTACATTTTACCGGAGTATGGACTAACTGCCGCTTGTTGTTACATTTTCCAGTTGAGCAGTTCCCTAACCAAGAGTTGCACTACACCATAGATTAATAATTATTTGTAGATGACATTTTATAAACAGAAATAAAACTTTGTCGTCTGAATAATTCACCTGAACGTGTAATTTAATCAAAAGTTACTACTGCGCCTTTATTTACTTGTAAAATACAGCAGCCATGTTTAAGAATCCAACAGTCAAAATCAATCGGTTTCCCGGAATATGGCTTAACAAGTGATTATAATATACATAAGCACCTATCGTGCTGATATAGTCACCAGCCCGCAGCAATTATCAAGTGCTGTTGATTTTTCATCCAATTGTTTGTATAAGCTTTTAAACACTTAGTTGCCAGCAAGTCAAACAAGAGTTAACCCGGATCTTTGATAAAACGTACGTAAGTGAACATGTTTTAAAGTATTGAACGTGCGTCAACAAAGCCGGACTCTACTTATCTATTCTTGAAAATGTGTTGGGATTTTTGTCAACATTTTATTTGATATTAACAGAAGTAAAATAATTGGTAAAACAGCTTTTTCGAAACATGTAGAAAGCTATTAGATATTAAGAGAACTATAAGTATGTCAATATAAAAACAAACATAACAAGCAATATATATTTTTAGTAAATTAAGTTAGAACGCATAACTTCTATTTATTTTTCTATTTAACTGAAAAAAAACACACACAAACGCAAACACGTGGCACCACGTTACAAAATGTTGCAAAATGAGCGCTTTACTCGGTTTTCTTGTGTCTAATGATCTTAAGTCATATACGAGAATTAGTAGAATATGTTATGCATACTAAACATGAACTGCAATAAATCATGTTATTTTTATTCAAACACAGAAAACTTTGCTTACAAAAGGGACAGTTTATAATTATTAATCACATATCTGGATTAATCGACTAAAAGAAAATAAATGTTGTATCATGATATTGTTATTAAATACTTAAAGTGACGGGTCAGGACTGAAAGTTACTTTAACGCCGGTTTAACATGTCATTGTATAACTTGTTCTTTAGATTTGTTCCATGCTCATCGCATAATTTAAATGTTCAAATAAAAACCCTATTAATGCATTTATATATAAAACAATAAAGTGAAAGATCTTTTCTTTTAATTATTGTATTTTATGTAAACATTTATGTCTAGAAAAAGCCTTAACGTTGACGTTGGAATAAATGGTCGGGCAGGAACATGTGTAAAAAGAATTTCAAATAAGTTTATTTAAGTATTTATTGATTGCTTAACTTATTGCGTATAATTAAGCTTTTAAACTTTGTAAACGACCACTCACCATCGCAAGTTTTGAGACATTGCCGATGATCTAAATACTAGAATTACATATTTAAATTCGTTAACATAGCTAATAAATAAAAATATGCTATCATAAATATGTTTTATTCAGTCGTACAACTTAAACCAAACTTTTACTTTAAATTAGTGTGGTTGTAAATTCATGATTGTGTATTAAAAATTAAGTTTAAAGCGATTTATATGTGTTCGATTACATCGAAGCCCAAACATCATTAATACGCTGTCGAGTCCGTTTTTTGTAGAACCAGTAATCAGTGTATTTTTGGGTAGATACAAAGAACGCTCCCGCTCTGTGGATCGAATTGTTGGCCTCCCGGTCGCTAGGCGGACATTATATCCACTACCTATTTGAAATGTAGGGGTTAAAGATTCGTCTTTACTGTAAATACTGAATTTGCAGACACACAGACAAGCGTTATCGTTAAAAAAATATCATAAAAATTTAGAGATCGCCAGAAATAAATTAAGTCACTGGTTTGATGGTCAGTAACGATGATCAGTAAAATTTTACCACAATGATACAAGTAAATATAAACTCTCTGAACTTTAGAATATAATTTGTTCCACTAAACTTGAATTCGTTTCATTTAATAACCGAATATTTATATTTAATCATTTACAAAATAAACAATCGTAACTATAAATATGCATACGTTACACGCAGAGGATATCGTGCGTTCTATCCCACTTGCCAACCTGTTAAAATGCAGCATTCAAATTGTGCCGTGTTTGATTGATACAATAGTTATTTTGTTCTGTGAAAGAGATGATCACGACATACACTCAGTAAGCTTATTCTACAAATTATTTCTTAAACTGTTTCGCCGAAAAGAAGTTGACTATAAGCATCAAACAGAAGAACAAAGGACTCGTAAATTGCTGTATGGTTGTTATAGGTTCTATTGCACGATTAAGTTGCGTGATGTTTTCAAAGAGCCCGCGCCGTATCATACGAATGCGAGTTAACCCCTCAAAACAACATATTTATGTAATATTTTATTATAATATACACACTGTTACACTTAGAAATACTGTATTCCTATAAAGTTTACAATAGTTAATAGTACAAATGTCCACTTATATTTGCAATAATATTTTAGGGATTATAATACATATGGATTAGTTTATTACTTTGATTGTCTGATGGGTTTTATTACGCAATTTAATAATGTGATGTTGAGGCATTCGGAATTTATTTCCAGAATAATGCATATGTAATGAAAGTATTTTGTTAAAGATTCTCTCTCTCTCTGTCTCTCTCTCTCTGTCTCTCTCACTCTCTGTCTCTCTCACTCTCTGTCTCTGTCTCTGTCTCTCTCTCTCTCTCTGTCTCTCTCCTCTCTCTCTCGTCCTCGCGCGCTCCATCTGCTGACTCGCGTATCTGCATTGGAATAGAGAGAGAGCGATGAGAGATAGCGAGGATAGAGCGAGAGAGTACAGAGAGAGAGAGCTAGAGCTCTCTCTGCTCGATATCTCTCTCTCTCGCTCTCTCTCTCGCTAGCTCTATCTCTCTACTTTCTCTCTCTCTATCTCTCTCTCTCTCTCTCTCTCTCTCTCTCTCTCTCCCTCTCTCTCTCTCTCTCTCTCTCTCTCTCTGTCTCTGTACTCTACTAGAACGTGCAAGTCCTTTGTCCAGAGAAACTTTTCTTTGGGACGTTTGCCACTTGAAACATGAGCTCTTTAGGATAGAAGAAACTGATTGAAACGTTAGATTGCTTGATTTGTCACGTACACGTATACACATTTGATTGATATGCACTTCATTCACCATTATAATAAAAAATAATGAACTGGTTCAAAATGTATCAGGAAAAGCATTGAATAATTATAGCAATGCTTAACGATGTAACACAATGTACCACATAACTTTCTATAAATAGCTCTATTAATGTATCAAATAGCAATATAATCAATATAATTGTTCTAAAATATTTATGCTTCAAGGTATTGTTGCGGCTGAACAAAACAAAAATAATTAGTACGGGATTCAAATCGAATAAGGAACTGATATTTCCAGTTGATAAATATGTGTAGATACGAAAATGTACCACATTACATTGGACATCCTTTTGCATGTTAGTACGCAATAAATATATATAGAGAATATTATATGAGTTGTATATAATGATTAAGTTTACCAAGAGAGGCTTAGAACCGATGTAACGCGAGGCTTTCCGAGCGCTAACATGGTTTAAGTTGAGCATGATAAACTTGATCTTTATCCAGAACTAACATAATATTATATTAATCCTATTATTTCCTCCCTATTTTCCATTAATTATTATCAAATATCAAATATATATTTTTGACGATTTTGTTTTTCCTCAGTTGACAAAATCAGATTCTCCAATTTTTGGAAAAATCCCGAATCTGATCTGTAAAAAGTGATAGTTTAAAGCCCAAGTTTATACGATCGTTGTTATACAATCGATTTTCATCTGGTAATAGGATAAATTCAAATATATGTCTACATATACATTTATTCAGTTTCTTTTTTGCAGCGAAAAAACTGTTAAACTGTTTCTCTAAATTTTCATATTCCTTATTAAAGCCCTATATAAATTTAATGTTCTAATTTACACAATGTTGAACATAAATAAAATGTACACGATAACTTTGAACATAAATGTCGTTATGATAATAAAGCCTTTATTCTACCAAGTGTACTTTTTTATTTATCAAGTATAATTAGGTATTTGTTTTCGCCCCTCAATAATGAACAAGGACCGTACCCTTATTTTTCATTCAAGCCGTATAAGAATATGTATTTTTCTAACTTGACTATACATTTTCTACGATTATATCACGAATCTTTTTACTACACAGCAAAAATCATGTTTAAACAGCTATTTTGTTAAGCCCGCATTCAACAAAATAATTATTATTACTTAACCCGCATCCAAATAATCTTTATTATTTCTAACTAGTTCAAATAGTAAATGCTAATCATATAAACTTTGGAACGAAACATCATGAATCTCGGATTCACGGCATGTGTGAAATGGGGACTTCAGGCGTGATAAACACAACGCTGGGTATGGTTCTTATTAAGTTGTTCGTGAAGTAAGTAAATATCCGTTCACAGTTCGGTAAGAAACTGGTTTCATTTGTCGTATTACGTTGCAAAACACTACTGGATACGTAAGGAGTTTGCCGCTAAATATAACGTATATTTAATTACGCCTCTAATACTTATTGATACTTAAAACACATAGCACAATAGATTCCAACGTCCGCTCCTCTCTTAAGTACCGATGCCTGTGAAATAATTAATTGAATATGGACAACGTTCATTTGCATTCAAAAAGCGGTAGAGACTCAATGACTGAGCGAGCCGGAAACTCAAAATCTCAATCGTCATATGTCCATATTCATTAAATTATAAACATTGTAAATATGTATTAAAGTGTGAGAAATAAATTGATCTAAAAATGCAATATATGTTTATAACATATCGCAAACATAATCCAATAAGTTTTAAACTGTCAAATTACAAACACTATTTATTGAAAGCTATACCTGAAGCTTTCGTCCGTGTACTACGGACTTCATCAGCAGCATAATATCCAAGGTTCTATCTACTGGAACACGGGTTATACCATGCTTCAAGACTCTAACACATATAAGAAAATCAAACGAGAACCCACTAATAAATTTAAGAACAAAATATCAGACTGATTGAAGGAAATGAAATATGATAATGCCATTGATTGGAAGTTGCATTAACAGCATTCACCATCGAAATTATATGGACTTCCAAAGATGGTCGGGAAAACAGAACACTTTGTGAAGAACTCCAAACATTTCCCAACACTCTTAAAAAACAAACAGGTGGAAGAGGACGAAGTTTTGATAGCATATGACGTAAGTGCACTTTTCACAAGTGTCCCAGAAGATAGAGCCTTTGGTATTATCCATAATAAACTACTGTTGATCTGGAGCTGAACACTACAACTACTATGTCCCCAAATCACGTCACCAAGCAACTAGGTATGTGCCTTAATTGCAGATATATTGTGTTTGATGGTAATTTCTACCAACAGATACATGGCGCCGCTATGGGATCTCCGGTTTTCGCCGATAGTGTGCAATTTATACATGTAGCATTTTGAGGAACAGGCTATCCGCAATTCCCCACACCCACCAGGCTGGTGGTGCTGCTACGTTGATGACACCCATACAAAACAGAAGGTTGAACATGTCGAGGATTTCACAGAGCACATCCACTCCAATTACACCGACATTAAGTTCACGAAGGAGAAAGAAGAGAACGGTTCACTAGCTTTCCTTTATACCACTACAATCAGAAAACCGGACGGCAGCTTAAAAATCAATATCTACAGAAAACCGACACATACAGACCAATATCTTGATTTCAACTCCAACCATCAGAATGAACACAAACTGTCAGTAGTAAGAACTCTTTTAGGCAGAGCTAAATCAATTATAACAGAAAAACATGAAGAAATGCAGCATGTCAGACAGGCTTTATGGCAGTGCCACTATCTGAAATGGGCACTGAGGAAAGGAAGGCAACAGAACAGCAAACCCAAGTCCGGTACGGAGAGCAAGAGAGTACCAGGGCAAGCCAAGTCTATGGGCAACGTTGTCCTTCCATATGTTCAAGGTACCTCTGAACAGTTGAAGCGGTCCTTCATTAAACACAACATCAGCGTATCATTTAAACCACATTAAACTCTTAGACAATAAGAGTTGCTAGTTTACCTTAAGGACAAACCAGCCAAGAAAGACACCTGCGGACTTATCTACCATATCAAATGTGATGGCCATCCAAAGGGTCAGTTTTCAAGGACTATATTGGTGAAACTGAACGAAATTTAAAAGCACGAATCATGGAACACAGAAGACCGAGTTCAACATAATCTGAGGTCTCAAGGCACATACATGATTGTAAACCGGGCCACGCGATCACAATGAACAATGTGAGGATTCTGGACCGTGAGCCATCTTGGTTCGAGAGAGGGGTCAAGGAGGCTTTTTACATCCGTGCACTAAGACTGGCGCTAAACAAGTACGTGGTCCGCTACCAACTCTCGCACACCTGGGACCATACGTTAACATCGCTCACCCCGACAATTAGCGGTGTTAAAGTTTCCCAACAGTAGATATTCATTCTGCTGATGAAGTCCGTAGTAAACGGACGAAAGCTTCAAGTATAGCTTTCAATAAAAAGAGTGTGTAATTTGACACTTTAAAACTTATCATGGAAACCAAAGTCAAACTTTCACCGAAAACAACCGCAAACTGTGTTGCTCAGGACATACGGATTCATTTCACATGTTTATGGTATGAACCATGACATTATTACGAAGCAATTGTTATATCGTTATTATACCGCCAAACTCGAGACTCTTTTCTGAAATAATAACGTGTACCCAAAAAGTATCTACAATACACTATATACTTATATGTATAAATCGTAAGATTGCGTTATGGCTGCACAGCATCACATTTGACCAGTGATTTTAATGTTTTAAAATATTGTATTTTACTCAATGTATATAATCATATTTGTTAAATTATTATTAATGTGTATTGCATAAGAAAAACAAATGATATTATCGCACGTGCATATATATTAGTACACGTAGTAAAGTTGAACAATTTACACGCTAAAGAAATATATCTTTCTAAAGACGTTTGTTTTATGGACGATACAGATAAATATACAACAAACTAAACAAGTGAATATCATATCGAAAGGTCGAATATACCGAATACTTAAAAACAGAGGTGCAAATTAATAAATTAAACCGGTTAAACGAACAATCCTTTGCATTTACCGTAACCTTTACCGTAACCTTTACCGTAACCTTTACCGTAACCTTGCGCTTACCCAAGCTTTTATCATTGTTATGGTGCTTTGTGTTATGCATGCTCTTACTCGTATAATACTTAGTACTATTCACATAATATTTCTGGATTTTTATATTTGCAGTATTTTACCAATAGCTGGTCTTAATGAAATCACCATTTAGAACGCCATAGGACAGCTTCTTATAGAGTGAACGGTATATTTAGGGAACGTGTGATAAATCGTGCTGTGTGATGTTATATGACATCCTGACAAATCCATTGAAAAGGCAACAGTAAAACACAACTATCACATATGGGTATCTGTCCATACTATCGTGGCGGTTTACATAATGCATGTACCATTGCAAACGCCGTTGGGGTATTTAAGCCGTAGAAGACACGAACAACATAAAGTGATGTCAGAATACAGGCCTCAGATGCTATGGTTCAAAAAACATTTATTTCGTCGTAAGAAACAGAAATATGTTTTAAGGACGAATATTGACTTTTAAAAAATATTGCTTGGTCGCATTTACGAATCCAGTGTAGTGTGATGCGGATATAAATGACAAACTAATTTATGACATTATAATATAAATCAGAAAATTAAACGAAGGGCCAGAGGGGACGAGTTATCTATCAAACATGGATGCTGAAAGCGGGCGAAAAAAAGCTATTAGCAACGATTATGGGTTAATATGACGCCTATGTGAAACCGAAATGGAACAAAGTGTTTGCTAAGTATAGATTCCAATGCAAAGTGCAGTAAAAAGTGAATATGCAGAATAATTCATCACTGATCTGACAATATAATAAAATACTGTGGCAGTATGAACGCAAAATAAGAAGCCAAAAGCCATTTAAGTATTTTTAAGCCAATGACGGTGCTAAACCAAAGCATTATCAGAAGAATTCCAAGCATAATGTTGTCAGAGGTGTGGGCATGAACATGACGGACAGAAATATTAAGCATTTGGGAAAACGTGCATGAAGTGTCGCGAAAAGGTGTTAAAGCACAGATAAATCCAACGATAAGACAGTTCATGAACTAGAGAATGATGACTATGTATTTGATGTTTTATGTGTTGGAGCTGGATAGTCCAATAATCAAAAGCCAGATTTAATTTCCGAGGAACTTTCAATAAATGGAAATAAAATTCAGTTTCAATTTGACACGGGTGCTTAGTGTAATGTTGAGTCAAAACGAGACCTTAAAAAGCTGTCAATTAAACACGCATAAAATAAAACTTACTGATTTGCGTTCATTTTCGGGTCTCATATTTTGGCCGTTAGACATAGCACTTGCCCTTAACGCTTCAGGGCAAAATTCACTGCGTTCAATGTTATATGGTCATAACCAGATCACAGTCGGTGATTAGTGGCGAGATGTTGGAATTGGAATAGGATTGATTAAGGGGATAAACTCAATGGAAAGATGGATGTTTTTGACGGCTTAGGTTGTTTTCCAGGCTAATTTTACATAAGAAATAGACATAAAAGTTAAACATGTTGTTTAACCAGTGCCGAAGGTACCAATTTCCATGAAACAAAGTCAACGATGAGCTTCAAAGAATGGGGTATCTAGGCGTTATAACACGACAAATTGAACCAAGTGTGTAAAAACGTTCGTGAGAGTGACATAAATCTCTATTGATGTAAGAATTTGCATCGACCAGAGGCATCTGAATGAAGCAATATTAGGAGAACATTATCCGACGAAAACAGTGTAGTATATACTTTCACAGATGCCTTACACGAAGGTATTTAGCAATCTAGATGCAACAAGTAGGTTATCGACTCAACATAAACTAGATAAAGAAAATAAAAAACTTACAACGTTTCAAACACCATTTGTATTATACACATTCTTAAAAGCTCCGTTTTGAATTAAGACTCTTCCGGAAATGTATCAGCGTATCATGACAATGATGACACAGGATCTAGAACGTACAAAAATACTAAAGCGAGTTTTAGACAGGATGACTGTTTTAAGTAAATGCTAGTTCAGCATGAAGAGGTCCAATATGTTGGTCAAACAATAAGCGAAAAGGGACTTGAGGCAGACCCTGAACTGTTCAGAACTGCTCAAGACATGGATATATCTCAAGATAAGAAAGAAGTTCATACATGTCTAATCTTCATTACATACCTATAGAACAGTTTTCCAAATTTGTCAGAGATAAGTGCACCAGTTTGAGAATTGATGTAAAATGACATGGACTGGCAGTGGGAAGCCACAAGAAGAAAGCTTTAAAAAAAATAAGAAAATTACATCGACAACACCTGTTTTAGTTTTTTAGAATCCAATTAATGGTCTAAAGTTGAACGTAGATGCAAGTTCATTTGGACTTGCAACAGTCTTTTTGCAAAACGAAAAATGAACTGCATATGCATCCAGTGCATTGAATCCTACAGAGTAGAGATCATTTCAAAGGGACTCTTGCGATTGTGTTTGGTTGAATAAATTATACCATTAGGTGTATAGACGCGAGTTTACAGTATAGACGGATCACACGCCTCTGGAAGGTATTTTCCGTTAATCGATAGTGGAGACTCCATAGCGTATTGCATGATTTCGCTTGCAATTACATAAGTAAGACTTAAAGGTAAAATATAAATCTGGTAAATTTATGTTTGTGTCAAGAATTAAATAACCAGATACTGAGGACAAAATACCTGATGTTGAAGAAGATTAGGACATGCAATGTATAAAACCCTTGATTGAGAAAGGATAGTCAGAAAAGAAGTACCAGACTCCATTAAACGCCCAGACACAATCCTGCATGAATATGTTGATGGAATGGTATACAAAGCGTTAAAGGTTATACATGTATAGCCCTGTACATAACTGAGATGATATTTGTTAATACATATATTCACATTTGCATAACAGTATTAAAGGGACGCCTTTTTGTTAGGCATACTGGCTTATCAGACTTTGTCTTGAGCATGATTGGATATTTAGCGCGAGTAATCAGCTAATGGTCTGATCTATACTACTCACCCAAATGTCCGTGTCGGTGTATTCGTAATGCTGGGGTTAACCCATTTATGCCTAATGGACTCTCCCATCCTGCTAAATTGGATCAATTTATTTCCAAAATTAGGAATGTCTAGTATATTTATTTCTATATTTAGAATATTCATTACATAAATTCTTTTAAGCAAACAGTGCATACCCTGATGAGACGCCGCATCATGCAGTGTCTCATCTGGGTCTACGCTGTTTGCCAAGGCCTTTTTTCTAGACGCTAGGCATACATGGGTTAAGGTAACTGTTCAGCATCTACATATCACTGAATCTACTGCAGGTTAACAACTTAAATTGCACAGATGTTTGGAGTCATTGTATTAAGTCACTAAGTAAGTTTGAATTAAGTAGTCGAGCATAATGATATGGCTCTGTAACTACTAGGGCCTTTCTTGTTTTTTATCGCCACCTTTATACATAACTGTTATAATGCCTTTTGTAAGATCATCTGGACAATATTCGTGTATTGCCATTGCGTTGAAGTGTTGTAATGACCTTTAACAATTTATAGATAATAATGGGGCCAAAGCCCCAACTATACATTGGGTCTGACCCAGTAAGTTGATGTTGTGAGGTTTTACCTCTTCTGTAAAGATTTACTGATATATATATATATATATAGGTATACATGTTCTATCAAAGCAAAAGTAAGTCAGTTGAAATCCTGTAATTCCTCCCAGCACCACTATGTCTGGTAGGTCCCAATATGTGGGTATAAGACTACAGGCCCAATAGGTGGAAAAGTTTAAGAATATATATATATATATATGTTTAATGATATAGTTTGTGTATAAATTAAATAAAGTGATTTTATAAAATCGGAAGCGTGTTTTCCTTCGAGTTTTCACCTTAAAACTAAAACAAGTACACCATGTAATCAAAGTTATAATATAAACTGTTTGGACGTTGATGTTGACAATTTAGTTCAAGTTCCAATTGAACTTCCCCCTTTTCCAAGTTGGAAATACAATATTCTATAATGCACTCCACTTTGACGAAAAGCCATTGACTTATTTTGGCGATAAATTTTAATTTTTATTAGAAGCAAAGGAAAAGTCTTCAAATGTAGAATTTCATTAGAATTATATGAAAATATTACATGCTTTGCGTTCATTTTCTTCACACAGCATTTAACCGTTGGATATTTTAATACTACCATTAACGCTAAAAGACAATTCGTTTAATTGTATATGGTCAAATTCAGATCACAGTCGTTGTAAAGTGGTGAGACATCGGAAGTTTTATAAAGAGGTTAAACTCAATATAACAAAACATGGATGCATAAAAGGTTTATGTTGTTTACCCGGCTCATATAGCATAAAACTAGACCCAAACGTAAAGCCTTTTGTTCAGCCTGTGCCTTAAGTACCAATTTCCATGAAACAAAAAGTCAAAGATAAGCTTCTGAGAATGGAGTGACTAGGCGTTATAATACAACACATTAAACAAATTGAATTCGTGAAAGCGTTCGTAACAGTGACATAAATCCCTGGTGATGTATGAATATGCATCGACCCGCGACTTCTGAATGAAGAAATATTACGATAATATTATCCGATGAAAAAAGTGCAGGATATAGTTCCTGAGATGCCTCACGCACGGGAATTTAGCACTCAAGATGCAACAAATGGGAAGCTCCGTTTGAAATTAAGTCTATTCAGGAAATGTATCAGCGTGTCATGACAGTGGTGATACATGATCTAGAAGGAACGCAGGTGAAGGTACTTGACATCATATTCTTTGGAAAAAACATCCAAGAACATGAACAAAAGACTAAAGCGAGTATTAGACAAACTGCAGCAAAACAACTTAAAACTGATTTTAACAAAATGCTTGTTCCGGAATAAAGAAGTCCATAATATGGGTCATAAAATCAGCCAAAAGGGTCTTGAGGCAGAACATGAAATGGTTAGAACTGATCAATACATGGTTAGACCTCAAAATAAGAAAGAAGCACCCGCATATCTAAGTTTCATCACATACCTGCAGAAATGTTTGCCAAAATAAGTCAGAGATAAGTGCGCCAAATCGAAAATTGGTGGAAAAGGACATGCAGACTGGCAGTGGGAAACCACAAGAAGAAAACTTAAAAAAATAAGAAAATGACATCGACAACATATGTTTAAGTTTTTTTAGAATCCAAGTTAGAGTCTAACGTTGAACGTAGATTTTAGTTTATTTGAACTTAAAGCAGTATTTCAGCAAAACGAAAAATTTACTGAATATTCATCCCGCGCATTGAATCCAACACAGTAGAGATCATTTCAAATTAAAAAGGGACTCTTGCAATAATGTTTGGTTGAAAAAATATACCATGAGTTGAATGGAGGCGAGTTTACAGTAGAGGCGGATCACAATCCTATTAAGAGTATTTTCAAGGTGAAATATACATCTGGTAAAACTATGTTTGCGTCATGAAATAAATTACCAGATACTCAGGACAAAATACCGGACATTGATATTAATCAAATACAGTTGCGTACTAATTCACCTATGTCTGAGTTGAAATATAGGGTGTTGACATAAAGCTTCTGCAGAAGATGAGGACATGCGATGTATCAAACCCTTGATTGACAAAGGATGACCAGAAAATAAGTACCAGACTCCATTAAACGCTTTGACACAACCTCACGAATATGTTAATGGAATGTAAACAAAGCGTTATAGGTAATAATCCCAAAACGGCTAAAACATGAAATGTTGTACATTGTGCATCGAACACATCAATGTTTAGTAGCATGACACAAGAGAGCATGCAAATTTATGTTCTGGTTCGTATTGATGAGAGACGTAGAGCATAAAGTGGAGAAATCTAACATGTGTGCACTGACCACTAATAAAATGAATCATAAAGAGCCGTTGCTGCCCAGTAAAATGTATGATAGGCCGTCATCAAAGATCGGTGAAGATGTGTTTGAATAACAAGGCAGACATTATTCGTTGACTGGACTATTTTTCAAAATGACCAGAAGTTGAAAAGCTCGATTGGTTACGTTCAGGAAGTGTTATCGCGTATCTGAAAAAATAAGCGATTTGGCTACATTGACTACCGTGTTACGGATAATTGACCGGAATTCGCTTGTAGTCAATTCAAGGAATTTGGCGCAGAGTGACAAACATACAACATCGAGGCCGCGTTATAATCAAAGAATGGGACAAACTGAAATATATGTTCAAACAATCAAGCACATGCTTAAGAAAAGTGAAGATCCCAACAAGACATATATTGTGCGATAGACTTTACACTTTGATGTCCAAAGAAAAAGTGAACATGCGTTTTAAAGGTTGAAAAACTGAACATTCAATTAGAAAGTTTATTATTCAATTACTATGCAATATATGTTTTAGTAAGAACAGCCTTATGGCTAAGTACTATGCTTTCAAAACCATTGAAAACATTGTATACTTTCTTGTATCTCAGAAAAAAGGGGGATGTTTCATATGTTATGTTGCAATTTTTATGTTTACCAGTTTATAACGTGTTTTACAAAAGTTAAGTCCCTTGAATACTCTTTTTAATAAAGATATTAATGGTTCAACATATTTTTGTTAAATACGTTACAGACCATTATTAAAGTCATTAAAAAATATTTGGTTTGTATAGCACTGTAGTTTGGCAAAACGTTCGTATTTTATTAAAATGTATCGTAATCATAATCTTCATAATTAAACACAACAACAACTATATCATCATCATCACCATCGTCATCATCTATGTTTTTTACGCAGCATCACACTATCAAATTTTATGAGATCTTGATTATTTTGCACACTATTAGCATTAAACTAAGCTACACTTTATAAACTATACATTCAAGTACTATTTCAATAACAACACAAGTAAAATACTAGGACGGTTACTAATCTAGCTAAAGTCCTTCTGCTATTAACCTAAATGTATATTGCAAAACTGCTTACAGTTTATTCAGATTAACCTTTACACTAAAACAAATGACCTTCATTAAAAAGAAGCGCCATTTAGTTTAAATATTGTTTGATGTTAAGTTATAAATAATCAACGGTAAACACAATCAGACAAAATGTGTTTTACACCATTAAACACATTATAATAACATAATATACATATTTAATGATTATGATGCAATCGTATTACATAAACTGAATGTATTTTCATCAGGAAGCTTCAAAAATCACTTTTGTATAATGCGTGGACGAAATGTTCTTATTATGTTAAATAAAATATTGCAGGAGAGTATTTTATTGAGACCAATTAATTATTGATATATTTTTATTTCACACTGTAACACAGTTTTGGTTGTTATTTCTCATAAGTCTACTGATTTAAGAGGGAAAACAATGAATTGTAATAATAAAATAAAGATTTATCTTAAACAATGAATCGAGTTCTAATGTCACACATACACTCCATTCCACTGTTGTACTCACTAAACATGTTCCCAAATATTCAGGTGCGAAAGTTTAAGTGATATGAGTAGATACTGTGAACGGCTCTAGCGGGCAAAATATAAAACTTACTTAAAGGCTTAAAATCTTATATGAACAAAGTATTCAAACAAATAAGG
This sequence comes from Dreissena polymorpha, assembly GCF_020536995.1. NCBI lineage: Eukaryota > Metazoa > Mollusca > Bivalvia > Myida > Dreissenidae > Dreissena > Dreissena polymorpha. The sequence continues at coordinate 195,991,828 of NC_068355.1, read as the reverse complement.
TTCACAGGTTCACTTACTCATAATTAGATTCTTAAGTATAGGATTGTTAACTGTTTTAAAAGGCGGGTTACTTTACCATCCTGTGTATTCCCCATTTGTAAGGGAAAACATATCTTGAAATATGTTATTTCAATAGTAATAAAAATATATATACAAAACAACTTTTGAGCAATAAAACCTATAATATGTATAAAACTAAATCAAGTAAATTGCTTCATGTATGCAATAAAATAAAACTGTTTCTCATTAGAATGTTTTCACACATTACAAAAATACATTTTTATTAATATATTGCAAACAACAATTGACACATGTGTAACAATACTGATTAAATTAACTAACGAATAACTATAAATACAAAGAATTCTTAAATCAAGTAAACATATATCGAGGTTTGTTCCATGCATACAGTGGATACATTTACCATAGGACAATAATAAAATCACAATGAACAAAGAAATCCGATGATAAAAGGTAACATTCTAATGGCTAATGGCTAATCGAAAGGCTATTTGTTTGCCTACAACGTCCATAATGAAACAATACAGATATTTTAACGCGATGATAATCAGTTATTGATCACATACAGCATGTATACAATGATTGTTTCGTATATAGGCATATTAAAATGATAAAGAGTACTTAATTTTGAAAAAAATCGGTTAAGCAAAGTTTTTCCGGTGACCGGTTTAAAAATGAAATTGTATTCAAAATAATTAAATAACACCTAAATATGTTTTAAATACTGTATTTTTTATTTGAGAACAATCTGAAGTGAAGCAAATCTGAAGCAACGAGGAAACACATACGAAATTATAATTTCACATACATTATATGTACTGCGTTTGAATTCTGAAAACGACTTACAGTGCCTGTAGGTTTGACAGTCCATGAAATGCATCCGCATGAAGGGATGCGATCCTGTTGTTGGCTAAACTCCTGGAATAAAA